>NC_053393.1:418734754-419000618 GCF_905171765.1 Bufo bufo
GCCAGAATTCTGGAGTGAAGATATGATAAATCAGTGCAATAGTGTCCTTTCTCATGGCATAAAGCAACCTTTTTAATTCAAATGAAAATGGCAAAACTATGTAAAAGACTCTAAATGGAATTTTTCAGGCTAATTGTGCCAGATTTGATGTAAAAAAAAATGCTAATTATGGTGCATGTCATATGTGTGCAATAATGAGAGTGAGACTTTTCTTTCCCCTTGCCAATTTTGAAAAGTGTCAAGGAAAGTATGGAAGCAGAGTGATCCTCACAGGTCTGTTAAATTCCTCAATTTCTTTGAAAACAGAAAACTATTAGACAGACCAAAATGCAGCGGACAGCGGAAGAGTTGTGCCCTTTTTTAAGGGGTATTCCGGTTAGTTGAAGTTAACTATTAGATTGATGGGGGTCCTACTGCTGGGACCCCCACCAATCACAAGAATGAGGATTATTTTATTCTATTTCCTGTAAATGATTAGGGGGACTGCAATCTTGCCTGAGCTGCTGTTAACAGTGTGATATATTTTTTTACAGCCCATAGATGCTTATTGTCATCTATGGGAGCGTTTTCTAGAGATTCTCTGTCACCGTGTCATTGTGCAAGGAGGGATAATGCATAAGTTGTGACCATCATCTATTATTCTGCTTAGAATCCTACTTTATTAGCGATGGTTGAGAATCACTACAGATAGCAAGCCCTACTCTGGAGGACTTTGAGCCATTAATGTATGTATTACATGATTGTCCATTCATTTGTATCTGCCCCAGGTAACACCACATTCCTGCTGTAGCAATCGTCAGCTGATTGCCAGTTCATCCTTATTTCGGGCTAATGCACACAACTGTTGGGTGTTTTGCGGTCCGCAAATTGTAGATCCACAAAATACGGATACCGGCCATGTGCATTCCAGAACAGAAGAACAGTCCTATCCTTGTCCTTAATGCAGACAATAATAGGACAAGTTCTATATTTTTTGTGGAACGGCCATGCGGACATACAGATCTGGAATGCTGCCCCATTGAAATGAATGGTTCAGCATACTGGTTAAAAAATATATATATTTATATATATGTTTGTGCGCACGAGTCCTTATAGAAGAGGTTGTCATTTAAATTCTAAAGAAAAAATAGATAATATTTCTTATATGAAATACACCTGTCACGATTGTAGGTCCACTTTGTATATTTTCTATCACAGTTATAAATAACACACATTCCAATGTTAATAAGTAAAGAATAACATGAAAATCTGAGTCAAAGTCAAACATACTCTTCCCTTCCAGGCAACGATTTATACATGTGTTTCTATAGTCACAGTGACCTGTGTTACTTTTTTACAGTGCTGATGTTGAAAAGTGTTCTTGTTTAGAAGAGGTGAAGCATTTGTCTTGAAGAGGGAACATGGGGATTGGAAATCTAGCAAACTGCCAATTTGGCATTGCTCGTTTCAACATAGAATACTATCTCTGGCTGCAGAAAGCCTTTCAGATGTTCACATTGCAGAATTGTTGAGCCAGCAATTATCTGTTTAATGAGGTGTGGGTGGTTGAGGCATTTCAGGTAGTTGGCCTGCTATGGTACAGATATTTGTAGGAATGCACTGAAAATGTCTGCTAGTTTTTGTGATATATTTCAGACTGTATCTTGAAACATGAATAACATAGATTTTGCTAGTAAATTGATTCTTAGATATTTTCATTTTAGTTTGCAATTACGCATCCAGGTAATGGAAAATATGGATTCGGTTTTTGCAGCTTGAAATTTTTCACTTCAGGCCTGGTTCACTTAGCAAAAGATTATTTTAATGTTTACTTATGAAGTTTTATAAATGGGTTGAACAGCTAGTACATAAAATGTAACACTTTTAACTGGATGCATAAACTTGAATTAAACCTTTAGACTTGTTAACCAGATCATTAAGGATATGTTCATGTGGCAGATTTGTTGCAGAGATTTCTGTGACTGAAAATCCACTCCTTACATATGAATATAGTTTCTGCAAACCTCATTCAGAAAAATTAGATAGTAGCATTTGAACATACCCTAAGGAGGACAAATAAATTAAAATGAATGTCACAGATATTTAGAATGCGGAAACGTTACACAGGAGATGTAGCGCAGGTAATGTCGCTGTAACCAGCGGTGAAAAAATTACATAGAATGTCAAAGATATTTAGGATGCGCAAACGTTATACAGAAGATGTAGCGCAGGTAATGTCGCTGTCAGCAGCGGTGAAAAAATGACACTGAATGTCAGAGATATTTAGGATGCGCAAACATTATACCGGAGATGTAGAGCAGGTACTGTAATGTCGCTGTCACCAGCGGCAGAAAAATTACACTGAATTTTACTGATATTTAGGATGCGCAAACGTTATACAGGAGATGTAGCGCAGGTAATGTCGCTGTCACCAGCGGCTAAGAAAAAATTAAACTGAATGTCATAGATATTTAGAATGTGCAAACGTTATACAGGAGATGTAGCGCAGGTAATGTCGCTGTAACCAGCGGTGAAAAAATTACATAGAATGTCAAAGATATTTAGGATGCGCAAACGTTATACAGAAGATGTAGCGCAGGTAATGTCGCTGTCAGCAGCGGTGAAAAAATGACACTGAATGTCAGAGATATTTAGGATGCGCAAACATTATACAGGAGATGTAGAGCAGGTACTGTAATGTCGCTGTCACCAGCGGCAGAAAAATTACACTGAATTTCACTGATATTTAGGATGCGCAAACGTTATACAGGAGATGTAGCGCAGGTAATGTCGCTGTCACCAGCGGCTAAGAAAAAATTACACTGAATGTCATAGATATTTAGGATGCGCAAACGTTACAAAGGAGATGTAGCGCAGTTAATGTCGCTGTCAGCAGCGGCCAAACAATTGCGCTGAATGTCACAGATATATAGGATGCGCAAATGTAACACAACAGATGTATCAGAGGTTGTGTCACTGTCAGCAGCAGCCAAACCATTGCACGCAATTTAGCGCAGGTGGTGCTAATAATTTTTATTGCAGCCAGATAAAACAATAGTCCTTAAAAGGACTTTTGGGTCTCTAACACCTTTCAAGACTAAACCCTGCCTAAAAAAAATACAACTATTCCTGTCCCTACACTATCTCTCCCTTCTGCTGCAGCTCGCCCTGACTGAGACTGAGCCGAAACAACGTGTTCCAGCCAGCCAATCACTGTAATGCCAGTAACCAACATGCCTACGGCATTACAGTGAGTGCCAGTACTACCCCGCACATTTATTGGCTGCATAGCAGGCAACAAACGTGTGGGGAGGAGACTCGCGCTCGAGCAAATCGATATGCTCGAGTCAAAATGGTGTTCGGCCAAGCATGCTCGCCCAACACTAATAATTACATGGTCTGCCATGGTCTGGAGTGCCAATTAAATGTCTGCGTGTGCAGGTGTATATGTTTCAGCCCCTTCTCCACTGTTTAGCACTCATATCTCTGAGATAACCAGTCAGGAATTTGGCTTTCACAACTCAATGGGGGTTGGATTGGGGGGTTAGTGTATATTATCTATTCCTAACTAACTACATTACAAGGAATATCATTACACAGAATATAGAACATAATATAAAAGGGGGCAGAATCAATTAGTACTTAAAAATACCCTTACAACATAACTGGTTACAAACAAAAAAAATATATAAACCCCAGCATTGAACCTTACTGCATTATATAAAGGATGTTCTGAGTGCATTTTCGCTGCTCCAGCATAATTGTATCTGTTTCCCGTACCCTGTGTTGATATCCCAACACAAAACTCATTGGGAGTGTCTGTAGCATCAGGTCTCTGCCTCTCCTTCCCCTCCCAGCAGTAACAATGCAGATCTAAGGCTACTTTCACACTCGCGTTTGGTGCGGATCCGTCATGTATGTGCACATACGGATCTGCATCGTTAATTTAACCGCATGCATCCGTTCAGAACGGATCCATTTGTATTTATCTTTAACATTGGCCAAACTGATCCGTCTTGAACACCATTGAAAGTCAATGGAGGGCGGATCCATTTTGCATTGTGTCAGTCAAAACAGATCCGTCCCCATTGACTTACATTGTGTGTCAGGACAGATCCGTTTGCCTCCGCATCGGCAAGCAGTGTTTTGGTGTCCACCTCCAGAGCGCAATGGAGGTGGAACGGAGGCAAACTGATGCATTCTAAATGGATCCTTATCCATTCAGAATGCGTTAGGCCTAAACTGATCCGTTTTGGACCTCTTGTGAGAGCCCTGAAGCGTATCTCACAAACGAAAACCAAAATGCCAGTGTGAAAGTAGCCTAAGTGGGTTGACAGCCTCACTAGTATTCACTTCAGTGCAGTGAATACTAATGATGTTGTGTTGGATATGGGTTGTTGAGAAAGGGGCCCTCTTCCAGAACATAGACTTTTACTAAATAAATTATTTGACTGGTCTTCATCAATATTTGAACCCCAGACTTTCTGTATGGTAGGCAGAACAGTTACCATTACATTAAAGACCTGCTCTGTTAGAATGGTTGAATGATTTGTGCTTAAACAGCTGTTTTAGGCTTAAGACAAAATTAATAGTATATTACTGAAAATGAATGGAAAAAATGGTGCCAAATACCCACCACCATGAATAACATGCTCACTATATCGTACAACTTGTTATGATTATTGGAATATTTCATATAAGTATGTTACACAAACTTGAATGATTTTTGCTTCATTATTTTTTTTTGTAACAATAACTTTGCAGAAAATTCTAATTTTCACCATAAAAGAAAAATTATGAAAAGTAAAATTATATTTTTCTGCCATAACTTTTACTATAAATATTATTGAACAAATGCCAGTGAGATTTGAACCCCAGATTTGTTGTACAGTAAACAGCTGCCTTACCCACTGCTCTATAGGAAAGCTTAGCTATAAAATAGGGGGGAGAGGGGAAGTGGCATAAGGTTGGCCTGTATGGAGCCCTGAAATTCCTGATGGTAGCCCTGGATCCAAGCCTGCTTGAAGCCCTGCTGGGAAATCCTGTCCTAAGACACATCATCATGGCTCATATCCCATCTACAGGGCTGGGTGCAGAAGAATAAGCAGAAAACCGCCAAATAATAAGAATAATCAGAACACCGCAAAGTCATTGATGATGGTGTCTACAGGGCAGAGCATTACAAGGTTTGCCATGCCTAAGTTTTAGACATTATGTAATCAACATAAGGAATCAACGCAGTGAAAAGTGTTACATGACCATGATGGAGTGCAGGGCATTATAGATAAACAATCACTAATAGTAAGTGATAACGTATTGTTTTTAGTGATGAGTGGCAGGGGTCATATTTGAATTCATGATGTTTCGCAAATATTTTAATATTCGTCATATATTCGACATTCTTTTTTTTTATGATAGCGTAATATCCAAATATTGTGCGCTCAATACAGGCGTGGGTTAAAAACGAATATATAGCACTATAGAATATAGTGCTATATATAAATTTTTTGAATATTCGTAATTTTTTCCATCTGAACACATGATTCCTCCCTGCTTCTTGCTTGTGGGCCAAGGAGTCATTGGCCCACAAGCAACTTAAGCAGGGAGGAATCATGACTTCAGATGGAAAAAAACTATGAATATTCTAAAAAAAGAATATATAGCACTATATTCAATATAGTTCTATATATTCCTTTTTTTTAATAAAAATATAAAAATTTTAATTACCCCCCTTTCCCTCAACTCAAAATAAAAATACATAAACAATAAAAAAGTAAATGGCTGTACTATTATGTAGGAGATTTATCAAACTGGTGTAAAGGAAAACTGACTTAGTTGCCCATATAAACCAATCAGATTTTACCTTTCATTTTCCAAAGGAGCTCTGAAAAATGAAAGGGGGAGTCTGATTGCTCTAGACACCTAAGTCAGTTTCCTTTTCACTAGTTTTGATAAATCTATTCCTATGTGTTGCTTGTTCATTTGTCCTAATGAGTGAAATAACTGCTATGTTACAAAAAATGTCCTACAAATTTCTGTTCCTTCCAGGATCAATATTTCTGTTAGGAGACAGCACTGTGTCCTTCGAATAAGTGACACATAGAAATAAAGATAAATGAAGAATGACTATACCTCAGAGAGTATCAGATATTTCAGGCAATCATAACTAATTACTTTTCAAAATGAGAGTAGTGTGATGAGAAATATCACGTCTTCCCCAAAGCTTTAACCTTAAGAATAAGCAAGAAATATATATGTACAAATGAAAAAGAAAATATACACAGATTATCATGGCCTAACTTTATGAAATTCATCTAGGGAGGAAATCACTAAAAATGTGATGCTTATTATACTTGAAAATGGCTTTGAATGCAAAGAAGTGTGTATCTTATTAAAATCTTAAGACAGCATTTAGAGGTTTGCCAGGTTTTCAAAAGGGTAAATCTTTTAGAGGTTTACCAGGCTTTCAAAGGGTGGGGCTCATTCAGTCAATTTCTTTCATTTTGATGATAGTCCATTTTAGTGGGACACATAATAAGAAAGATGATCCCTCATTCGAAAAAAAGCACTAAACCATCTTATATTTTTTCATATTAAAACTACCAATACAAAAATCCCAAATCACAATCTCAGCTTACCCATTTTAAAAGTGCACAACACTCTTAATCAGAACTACGGTTAAGAACATTGTGTAAGTTTGAAATGCATGAACAAAGACTGTCATTTAGGATTTTTTATGGTATTTTTTATATGAAAAACTACAATGGTGCTTAGTACCTTTTATCTAATGCAGGATTATCTTTCTTATTGTTGGATTGCCTCAAGATCATAGTGGGATCTGTGCATTATATGGAAGAGGGGGCCTGGAGCCTATGAGTTGGTGTTTCCCATGAATTAGTAGGACACTAACTCTTAGAAGTTTGAAGACCTATCCTTTTTTTTATAGGGGATAGATAATATGCAGACGAAAGAAAAACAAAAAACAATGAGATCTGCCATTATATTAGAAATGACCTTGACTGGAACACCACAGAATCCATTCAAGAACTGGTTCAATTCCCGGCTTAAATCTGTTGTCAACTTTTCTTCCTTATATAGCCAACAGTTTTGTGTTTCAGTTAATAGTGAAAACGTAGAAAGCTTAGGTAGCTGGCTATGGCCAACTTCATTCCACAAATAGCATCAGTCTTGATAACTTAGTTCATCCCCATTCAAATGAACAGGGCTAAGCTGCAATAACTGACACAACAATGCACAATGTGACTGGAAAAATAGACCCTTTTCTAATTTAATCCTTTGAACTATTAGAACACAAATATTTTTACTTTTCTCAGATTTTTTCACTTTGTGTTACTGTGTTTTCTAAAGGCAGCCACACACCTTCAAAATGCTGGTTCGGCTGACAGATGTGTTCTATCTTGCCTTTTTTCTTCGCTTAATATATACCTACATGTGTGGCTCAGGATGACCGGCATTTTTTTAAAGCATGTTTTTTGACTAGATTTGAGAAAATAAAATATGAACTCATCTATATTGCTCCTGAATACCACCCCATACACAATTATGCTTGGTTCATCTAGCGTTTATGGATTTTAACAGGGAGAGGGGAATACTTTATTGTCACACTCCTCTGATGGCACCTTATCTCATGTGAGAACAATGGTTCAGGCATGTCAAATTTAGCAGAGCCCGAACCTCCACTCCCTGGAAATCATCTGTCTGAGGAGAATCTGCCATCATACACACATAGATACACAAATATTGTAAGATAGTTGGCAGCTCAAGCCAAACTTGACTTTGCTCTTAACAATGGCTGCCTTTAACAGATTTTGTAAGCTACATTTTTAGCCAGTTAAAACCAGATAACCATCAGCTAGTTGGAACCAGACAAATATCTTTTTTTTCTCATTTGTTTTTGCATTGTTGAGTTTTTTATTCCATTTCCTCAACATGTTTATGGGGGTAGCCATCTTGCCTAAACTGTTAACAACATTTAGAGATATTCTTTACAACAGCCACCTTAGGCCAACACAACAGACTGGATGGGACTCGTTGACATCTATAGGAGAGTTTTGTAGACATGCTCTGTGACCTGTGCAGTGCTCATTTTGCAAGGAAGGAGTGGATAATCTGTAATCATCCTCTATTGTGAATACTTGATTCTGTGTTCAATCTATCTATCTATCTATCTATCTACAAACACAGATAAAGCAGCAGCACAGTTAGACAGCATGGATAGGGTGCAAATCATTAGGGAAAGCAGGCGTCTCCTCCACTGTATACTAAATCCAAAAAACGAGGCAGCACTCCGACTTCAGGTGAAAAAGTGATGACCCAATTTATTTCCCAGGCCTATCTATCTATCTATCTATCTATCTATCTATCTATCTATCTATCTATCTATCTATCTATCTATCTATCTATCGTACTGTGCAAACATTTTGGGCAGGTATTGAAAAATGCTTTCAAGAATGCTTTCAAAAATAGAAGTGTTAATAGTTTATTTTTATCAATTAAAAAAATGCAAAGTGAATGAACAGTAAAGAAATCTAAATCAAATGACTACCCTTTGCCTTCAAAACAGCATCAATGCTGGGTATAACAGACAATTTTTGAACAAGTTTGATGCAGAAGTTGTTCCTTTAGGTTACTTTTTGATGCCACATTCCCTTTAAGTCTTTTTAAAAGAAAACAGTTAAAAAAAATGGTGCCTTTTTAAGTAGCATATCACACTTGATGAAGAATCTAGAGCCTGTTATTTATATAACATCCCAGACAATGAATGTACTTGTACATACATGGATAACTGCCATTATCTGTTACAAATCCATTCTATTTTGCTTTGAGCTTCCCATTTAGGACTGCTAATTACACAGCGCAAACATATGCAGGATTCTTCTTTTCTCCCAGCTAGAAAAGGGCATTTCAGGAAACAAAACCTTCACTTCGAAGACTAATTGGTGAAAAAAAAGGGAGACAGACTGCATGGGTGGCCCCGACAAAGAAGATTAATAGAGCAATAGAAGGTAGTTTTTCTAGCCCCTTTATGAAGTACTGTCAAGGACAACTTGTCAACTAGGAACATATGGGCAGTGAATCTAACCTTTTTTTTTTACAAATGTAATCAACAGTGTGGTCAAACTGTAAACACAATTCTGGTAACATGGCTTTATTTAACTGTAAGTTCTTTTTCAATTTGAGAAGTACATCTAACATTCTGTAGGACACAGGTCACAATATTTAGATAAGATAATCTCATGTGCAAATGATTTTATTTTATTTTTTTTCATTTTAAGATGTTCAGATGTGGAATAGAAATTTTGCTAAACTGCTTATTACAGTTCTCAATCACATTTATGTTTCACTCACTAAAGCAAAAGCTTATTCATATAACTTTTTCATCCAATTGCTTTGTTCCATTAATCTAGAGTAGCAAAAAAAAAAAAAAATCTTAATTTGCTCTTTGCAGAAAGATTTAAATACATTTCACATAACTCTTGTTCCATAGTTATAGAAAAAAAAAAAAAAAATGTCATGAAGCAGTCATGTGCTACTCTTCTGGTTCTTCCTAGCCTACCACTGAGCACTAGAGAGGCATCTGCAGTATGGTAGGTAGTGCAGGGTGTTGCAATGGACTGTGTCATGTACCTGTAAATTTGTATATGGTTAATTTTACCCTTTAATAGGTTAGTGTTTATTGTATTAGATATAAGGTGTTGCATTGATGGGTTCCAAATCACCCTTCTACCAGAGATAAGGTTCTCTGATGACCTCTGTAACCTTCTGGAAGTTCATAGGCCTGGGGATCATTTACACTTTTATATACTTTTAAGCATTGTTCTCTACCTGGGTAGTAAAAGCTCCTGCTAGCTGATAGGGAGGGTGTGTGCCTGTGTGTCTGTATATTTATGTAACTGGGGGGGAGTTAGTTAGTCATTGGGGGGTTTGAGAGCATGGTGCTTTGCCATGTGGATTTTCCTGAGATACTGAAAATTAGAATACTTTTAGCATTATTTGCATCTTTGTGCTCATAGTTGGGGATATTAGTCTGAGACTACGAGGAAGGGCCCGTCCTTAGACACTGTGGGAACTTACAACATGCTACTGTAAATTTGGTATGTGTGAACTGTCCATTTTATAGAAATAAAGTGCTTCACTGGGGCCAAGTTCTATTGTTCAGTGCCCATGAGCCACTTTCTTGACACAGGGGTATACAAAAGCTATAGCGGATGCAATCTGTACATGTTCAAAGGCTCTTCTGCCATAACAAGGCAACAAAACATCAGAACCTCCTCTGGCAGAGCATTCCATTATCTCACTGCTCTTACAGTAAATAATCTCCTTCATATTTTTCCTTCCTCAAGACATAGAGGATGTACTTTTGCTTTTATTACATTCTGGTTAAAAATTGTGGAGGAGATCTCTGCATTGTTCTTTTATACATAGTAAAAGAGAAATGACCAGCACAATCAAAATTCAATTATAAAGTTATATTGAAAAATATCTGATAAAAAGTGTAACATAGTGCCCTAAACTGAACACAATTCTTCAGGTGTGGTCTGACTAGTGATTTCTGAAGTAGTAGGACTATGTTCTCATCACGGGCATCTGTGCTCCATTTGATTCACCCCATGATATATTTTTAAGTCTTGCCATCAGCTGCCTGACATTGGTTGCTACAGTTAAGTTTGCTGTCCACTAAAATTGTCGACAGCAACTGTGGACTGGGTGTTACCCAGAGTTATCCCATTTAGCCTAACCTTACATTTATCAGTGCTACAACTCATTTGCCATTATACTCACCTCATCTACTTGCTTGCGGAGAGGCTATGTGCTCCCGTCTTGATTGCAGAAAACCCGCCAAAGGACCTGTGGCAACCTTTGGCAGGTTTTCTTCAATCAAGACAGGAATAGATGGCCTCTCTGCAAACAAGTGGATGAGGGGAGTATAATTTTTTTTTAACCCCTGATTAACTCCTGAATGACTTATTAATGGGAGTCACAGATGCCACGATCAGCTTTGAGCATGGCATCTAGGGGTTAAATGATGGGGGGGGGGAGGCCCGATCGTAGTTTTGCAACTGCTCCATACAATGCCAAGCGATTCCTAATGAAGTAATTTGTAACAAATGGAATTTCTTGTTGAATTTCGGCAAAGCAGCTGAATGAAATTTTTCAAAACTACGCTCATCTCTACCTATGATCTTTATTTTATGTATTTAATCATCAATTCCCTAATATATTGTTGTTCGTATACTCAATCTAAACATAGAAAAGAGCATCATGTAAGTGATCCATTTAATCATAAGACAATCTATAGTCTGCTGAAGGGTTCTATGAATCAGATAATTCTGATATATTAGAGAATAGCACATACTGTAATTCTATAATATTTTATTGAGCATTCCTTAGGAATGGAGACATTATTTAACCTTTGCTATGTTAGAATTATTCTGTTTTACACCGGAACACATTTCATAAATACTGTAAACCAGAAAAAAATATATATTTTATCTAAGTTTGTCTTGGTTTTAAATTTCATAGAAATAAAGACAAGGCTCTTTCTTTATTCTCCTGGTCTATGAGAGAGGAAACATAACTGTTCAATGCAGATATGCACTGGTTAATGTCCTTGACTCAGCCATTTTTACTTAGCTGTAACCAGTATGTAAATTGTTGAAAAGCACTATTAGGTTGTTTGAGGCTAAGGAAACTCATCTGTCAGTGTCTGTGAGACAACACAGCTTAGCTGAATGTGAGCCACTGTCCTTGAGACACTGCTTCCAGATGGATATCTTTCTTCCGTTATATAGTGTAGTCATCCTCTATGGAGGAAACGAGAAAAAAACAGTCACAATATCCAAAATAGCTTATAGAGATAAGAACATATTCTGAAACCATCATTACATAAAATGCTGGGTTATGTTTGTGTTGGTTAGAAATCAACTCATTTGTAATTTTCAGGGATGCAAAGTACAGTAATTTAATAATCTTCAAAAGTAATCTTAAATATATGTATTAGTCACTTGACAGTCACATTAAAATTGGAAAAGCCCTTCCTCAAATGTTACTTTATCATGACTTAAATAAATATATAGTAGCATACAACTTAGGCTACTAACACGCTGGCAGCTGTGTCCGGCCCACAAGAGGTAGCTGGACCTCCAGCCCACCCTCATAATAGTGAATGGGGCAAGAGCGGACTTCCAGTTGCACGGTGTGCTAGCGTTAGCACGGATCCGACAGGCTGTTTCCCCACCGGAACAGCCTGCCAGACCCTGCTGCCGCCAGTGTGAAAGTAGCCTTAGCCAAAATTTTAACTCCTTAGTGACCTAACTAATTTTAGCTTCAAGGACCAGTAATATTTTACCCTTCTGTGCTTCAGTGCTCAGAACATTTTTATTCTTTCTTCAATTTAGCTGTAGGAGACCTTGAATTTTGCGGGGACAAATTGTAGTTTTCATTGGAACCATTCTGGGGTGCATATAAAGTATTAATTTTTATTAATTTGACTTTTAGGAGGTTGTAAGACAAGAAACTGCTATTTCCATGATGATGAATGTTCCAGGAACAATGACCTATCCCACACATTGCCCTCATCATCATACACAAGCCTACAGGTGGCAGGGCTTCAAGAGAACATAGCTAAACACCCATATGGTAATACATTTCAATCTATGGGAAAAGTGATCTAATAATCTATTGTTAAATTCCCCTAAGAGGACTTAAAATATGTGTAAAAAAAAAAAAAAATGTTTTAAAAAATATTTAAAAAGTATAAAAATATAAAAAAACATTCAGATTACTCCCTTTGACCATAATGAAAATAGAAATGAACAAACAATATAAAAAGATAATTTGCCCCACCACATCCCAAAACACCCATGCTATTGAAAAATAAATGTGTTTATCCTGTACAGTGAGCGGTATAACAGAAAAAAAAATCAAAACGGACGATTTGCTACTTTTCTGATGTTTCACCTACCTAATAAAAATTACAGATCAACCTGCAAAAAAATTAGCCCTCACTCAGTTCCATAGACATAACAATAAGAATTATACAAAAATAAATTATTTTTTTCAAAAGTATTTTTTTTTTTGGTAGTAAAACACGTGGTAACATCAGTTTTACTCCATAGAGAATACCATAAAAACAAAACCCATACAACTATGGTGGAATTGCATATTTTTTTCAATTAGAAAGTACAATTAAGCCCGCAAAAAATAAGCCAATATACGGTTATATGAATGGAAAATAAAGAGACATGGCTCCCGGAAAGCAGGGAGTAAAAAAATGAAAACTCAAAAACATGGTATAGGGAATGATTAGAATTTATAGCATATTTTAACAAGCATTACAAATGCTGAAATAGTGTGTGTAATGAAGCCTCAACATTGAGCTCATCCTCAAAAATATGAGTCTCAGACAACTTGGCTGGACATAGACCAATTTCTCTAACGTATGTGTAGCAAATAAAAATAAATATATAATACTACCAAGAGTTGTGTTTAATGCCTGAATCAATTCTAATTAACTCTGACTGCTTTATTTTATATATTCTGCTTTATTACTCCATTTTAATTTAGAGACGATGTGCAATACAAATAAATATATTTTTCTTACATTGTAATTTCCATATTCCAGCTCTAGAGTGGTGCAAATATCATCTCTAAATATGATAATGAAGCCTCTAGTAAAAAATTCTGACAGCGATTCCCATACTTTTTGGTTGGAATAATTATTAGAGTTCTTAGAGGATTAAGACAAATTAAGATAATCTAAATTTCAATGCAAATATCATCAAAGAAAATTATATTCTTGACCTTATGAATTTAACAGCATAACTTTGTTTTCAATTCAGAGCTTAATTGTATAATTAAAGCAAATAATCTAATATGCCAATTATCTGATTTTAATATATTCAATTGAACGATAGCTTTTCTACAATGAAATGTGATCAGAACCGCGTTACCAGACATTAAATATGACCGGTAAATTGAACTGACTATTGGTTTGACAGAATAAATACTGTCAGTATAGTATGCAACTTAAATGAACATAAATCTTTCCAGTTTGGTCCCACATGTGTTGGTTCTGGTGACATCAACCGCAAACTATTTGATCTCAGGTCGAATGACTCCAGTAGTGTGCCATACTGCTAGTTACTGCACAGTAAAACCAAGTGTGCCTTTCAGCAAATTACCACTGTTCTACTATGCATTTTTGGTCACACAACCTGCTTAGGTGTAACACAGGGCCAGATGACATGGCTAAGCAAAAACCTGACCCTCTCATTCGAGAGGGAGAGGGAGGAGCTGGCAGAAAAAACAGGAGGAGCGACAGTACAGAAAGTATCTTGGGCCGATCCTTGGTGTACTTAACTATTAATTTGCATATGGATTAAAAATACTTAAAGGGGTTCTGCACTTTCATTTAACTGATGATCTATCCTCTGGATAGATCATCAGCATCTGATCGGCGGGGGTCCGACACCTGGGACGCCCGACGATCAGCTGTTTGAGAAGGCAGCGGCGCTCCAGCAACGCCGCGGCCTTCTCACTGTTTACCGCCGGGCCGCCTGCCCACTGACGTCACGACTAGTATCAACTAGCGTGGGCGCGGCTAAGCTCTGTTCACTTGAATGGAGCTTAGCCCCGCCCACGCTAGTTGATACTAGTCGTGACGTCAGTGGGCCGGCGACTAGGCGGTAAACAGTGAGAAGGCCGCGGCGCTGCTGGAGCGCCGCTGCCTTCTGAAACAGCTGATCGGCGGGGGTCCTGGGTGTCGGACCCCCGCCGATCAGAAGCTGATGATCTATCCAGAGGATAGATCATCAGTTAAATGAAAGTGCAGAACCCCTTTAATCTTCAGAATTATGGACAGATTGCAGTAAAAGCTATTACTGAATTCAACTAAGCTAGCATTGCAAGGCTATATACGGATTTCTTTTAAATTCTATTTTCACGATTCTCCAGGCCTGAATTAGACGTCTAAGGCTAGGAAATAAATCATGCCTCCTGATTTACTGCAATAAAGCTGAAGCTCTAATTGTTCTGAATATCAGTATGGGGTGGTCACTTATGTTGAAGGTATTTTTTTGGGGGATTAGAGCTGTAATGATGAAGGTGTAGTCAAAAAGACTGAAGTAGTCAGAAAAACATTACTGCTAGTGGATATGTCGTTATGTTAGAGTATTTGCTTAGAGACTAGATAATTTTATTAGCACTTAACAGGTATTTATCTGCTAACGGTAAACATTTTGCAGATCCAGTACATCTCCACTGCCAGGTGTGTATTCTTTTTATTACACCATTGTTACTCATAGCACACATCAGTTTATATTTCTTCCTTCTGTTCCTGGGTCATTTACTTTTTTGTTTAAAGCAGGCATAAGGGTCCAGAATATTTTTTGTAGGGTTTTCATGGTATTTTAATGTACATCTTAAAGGAAGGATACTTAGTTCTAAAACTCGTACATTAAAGTCTGTCACGTAATTTTGACCTACATAACTAACAACATTGCCCCACATAAGATTGAAAACATATTCCAAACATACATGTGTGTACTTTGTGTCTTTTTTCCATGTCCAGAAAAAGTGTTTTTATTCTGCTTGAAAATGGCTCCCAAGTGCCCAGCTGGGCAGGGTTTGCTGTTCCCTGTGCCCAAAGCAAACCAGACTTAAGAAAAGGGGAGAGCTGCTTTAGCTACTTATGTCTTTGAATAGGTAGTCGCTAGAAATATTGTATGGGCCTTGTTTCCAAGTAGAGATGTCCCGAACTATTCGCCGGCGAATAGTTCCCGGTGAACATAGCTTGTTCGCGTTCGCCGCGGCGGGCGAACATATGCGATGTTCGGTCCGTCCCCTATTCGTCATCATTGTGTAAACTTTGACCCTGTACCTCATAGTCAGCAGACACAATCCAGCCAATCAGCATCATACCCTCCCTCCCAGACCCTCCCACCTCCTGGACAGCATCCATTTTAGATTCATTCGGAAGCTGCAGTGTCACAAATTTGACTAAGTTGTAATCGCAATGCGATTAATACAGGTTATATTAATCACATTGCGAATTCAACTTAGAGCTGGGTTCCTAATGACCCTATACCTCACAGTCAGCAGACACATTCCAGCCAATCAGCAGCAGACCCTCCCTTCCAGACCCTCCTGGACAGCATCCATTTTAGATTCATTCGGAAGCTGCATTCTTAGTGAGAGGAGGGACAGTGTAGCTGCTGCTGATTGAATCGGGAAATCGATAGCTAGGCCAGTGTATTCAGTGTCCACTACAGTCCTGAAAGACTCATCTGATCTCTGCTGTAAGGACAGCACCCCAAAAAGCCCTTTTTAGGGCTAGAACATCAGTCTGCAGTTGCCTGCCTGCCTGCCAGCGTGTGTGTCAGGCTCACAGCGTATACTGTGCCCACTTGCCCAGTGCCACCACTCATATCTGGTGTCACAATAGCTTGCATTTAAAAAAAAAAAAACTTTTTTGACTGTAATATAATAGCAGTCAGTTGCCTTCACGCGTGTGCGTTTCAGGGCCTGCCAGGGCACAGTGTCACCAGTGCAACTCATATCTGGTGTCACAGTAGTGTACATAAAAAAAAAATATTGAAATTTGACTGTGAAATAATAGCAGTCAGTTGCCTTCACACGTGTGTGTTTCAGGCCCTGCCAGGGCACAGTGTCACACCAGTGCAACTCATATCTGGTGTAACAGTAGTGTACATTTAAAAAAAAAACTACAATTTTGACTGTAATAGATTGAATAGCAGTTAGTTAGGGACGTAACAGGGATTAAACTGATAGGAATAGTACTACTTAACACACCTTATAATAACGCAGAGAGAGGCAACGCAGAGAGAGGAGTCTGAAGAAGAGGAGTCAGAGGAGGAAGGTGGCTTTGAGGAGGTGGAAGACCAAACACAGCAGGCATCCCAGGGGGCTTGTTGTCACCTTTCGGGGACCCTTGGTGTTGTACGTGGCTGGGTGGAGGAAGAGACCTTCAATGACATCAGTGAGGACAAGGAACGGGACATGGCTAGCTTGGTATCCAACCTTGTGCAAATGGGGAGTTTGCGGTTGTGCAAATGGATTGTTTGCGGTGCGTTAAACAGGGAGTTTGGTCTGTCACTGTGAAGCAGGCGTAACCGTTACACTACCTGATCGATACAACATCATACCTGATGTTTTAAAGCACATTATTCCAAACAATTTAGGAATGTTAGGTGATTTATGCCCTTTATGGATTAAAACCTGACTCTGCGTCAACTATGTAATTTTCCATGGGAGTTTTGCCATGGATCCCCCTCCGGCAGGCCACAGTCCAGGTGTCAGTCCCCTTGAAACAACTTTTCCATCACTATTGTGGCCAGAAAGAGTCCCTGTGGGTTTTAAAATTCCCCTGCCCATTGAAGTCAATGCCGGTTCGCCCGGTTCGCCCGTTCGCGCACATTTGCGAAAATTCGCGTTCGCCGTTCGCGAACGGAAAATTTTATGTTCGCGACATCTCTATTTGCAAGTTGGCATTCAAAGCTTTCAGATAATACCAGTATCACAGCATTATATTCATTACATCTGAAGATAAAACTTATGTGGGATGTCAGAGAATGCAGTTCAAAGTGAAAGAAAAAAACATGTTTCACTGATTTTTACTCCTGATTTCTAACAGCTATATCTTCGGATCTAATGTATATAATGCTGTGATTCTGGAAAGAATGGAATATCAGCTTTTAAACCAGCTACTAATCCCAAGATAAAAGCAGCTAAAGCAGCCCTCCCGTCTTCTTAAAAGCAATGTACACCTTTGGGGATTTTTTTTTTTAGCATTTTACTTATTTTGGGCTAAAAATTGTTTTTTCAATTGGTCTTTATTAAAAAGAGATTAGTACTTTCACTTTGTGCCCATCATCTAATAACCTTTAACTCTACATTACTCTACATTACTAAAAGGTCATCAACACTTACTGTATGTAAGCCACTTTCTTATCAGTAAGGTCAGAGATCAGAGATGTTGTATAGCACCCGATAACACGTTCCGGCCAGCCAATCACTGTAATGCCAGTAGCCAACATGGCTACTGGCATTACAGTAAGGGCAGTATTCACCTGCATGTTTATTGACAGGTGTTCGGCCGAGCATGCTCGATCATCACTAACACTTAAGCAACCCCGGCCACCAGAATCTACGAGAGATGAGATCAACAATGGATCTGCTCCCAGGGTGTCCTGTGAGAACCGTACAGTGATGTTTCTCGAACACCTTGTGACATGTAATTCAGAAGGAACAAACAACTTCCCTGTTGGACAAGAATCCGGTGCATCTGCCTGGGCCTCCAACACCTCTGTCTCAAGGTTGGGATATAGGGTGGATATAACTACCCCTTCAAACAATATCGGACCAGGATCTTCTGAATACCCCCCCCCCCCCAGGAAAGCTACGTGAGAAAGCATCAGCCTTGATGTTCTTAACCCCAGGGTGATAGGTGACGATGAAATTAAATCTAGCAAAAAACAACGACCATCTGGCCTGCCTTAGGTTCAGTTGTTTAGCAGACTCCAGGTAAGCCAGATTTTTGTGATTAGTAAGCACAGTAATAGGATGAATCCTTCCAACCTATAACGCCACTCTTCAAAAGCCAACCTAATGGCCAGCAACTCTCTATTACCTAAGTCATAATTTCTCTCTGCAGCTAGAGTTTCTTAGAGAAGAATCCACAGGGGCGTTATTTACTAGGTGAAGGACCTTTACGACAAGACTGCTCCTACTCCTACCCCTACCAGTTGCACCAGTATAGGAGCAGAAGCAAAACATTTAGAGCAGAAAAAGCTTGTAATGCCGCATCAGACCAGACTTAGACATCTGAACCTTTCCTAGTCATGTCCGTTAAAGGTTTAACCACAGTAGATTAGTTCAAAATGAGTTTACGGTAGTAGTTAGTGAACCCCAAAAGACGCATAAGCGCTTTCAGATTTTCGGGTCGATCCGAGTCCAACACAGCACAGACCTTCTCTGGATCCATACGAAAACCTGAAGATGAGAGTAGGTAATCCAGGAATTGCACTTCCTGAACTGCAAATATACACTTCTCCATCGACACCACAGATCCCCCTCCATAACAGTGTCATCCACAGATCCCCCTCCATAACAGTGTCATCCACAGATGCCTCCATAACAGTGTCATCCACAGATCCCCCCATAAGTGTCATCCACAGATCCCCCTCCATAACAGTGTCATCCACAGATGCCTCCATAACAGTGTCAGCCACAGAAGCCTCCAGTCTTTTGGCATTAGTATACATACATTTAAGATGTTTATGTATATATTTTACCCTACACCTTTCCATCTGAACTGTTCTAGTCCCTCCTTCCATTCCTCCCCCAGTTCCATTACCTCGCTCCCGGCCTCTATCTGCACTATCTTCCCACCCTGTAATGTAATTACCCTCCCCCCAGTCCCTAGTTAAAACACCCCTCCAACTTTCTAGTCATCTTCTCCCCAAACATTGCTGCCCCTTCCCCATTGAGATGCAGTCCATCCCTACGATAGAGCCTGTAGCCGACAGAGAAGTCGGCCCAGTTCTCCAGTAGTGATGAGCGGCAGGGGCAATATTCAAATTTGGCGATATTTCGCCAATATTTGGGGCGAATATTCATCATATATTTGAGAATTTGCAATTATTTTTTTGATTGCAAAAATCGGCAATGTAATATGCACGTATTGCACGTACAATAGAGGCGTGGGTCACTTTTGCTACATTTTTCAAGCTGCTAGAAGTTTCCTGACACTGGAGAAAATGGTTTGCACGGAAGAACATCACAATATCTTTATATGCAGATAGAGTGCTCCAATATATTCGTGATTGCGCGAATCGCCAATTGATGATGCACATATCTTTGTGCAATGCGTGCAACTTCACATTTTAGCAGGTCTGACTACATAATACTGATTGGTGCAGAAGTATTGTTTTTAACTTGTGACATCACAGCACTATGTCTGTATGTATGTATGGACAGCAGAACCAATCACACTACCTAACACCCTGCACTGGAACCTATAAGCTACACTATATCATGATCTAACTTACTCTGACTATCTCCTACTAACTATCTGTATTATATATATATATATATATATATATATATATATATATATAAAAGCTAACTAACTAACTATCTAATGTAATTATACAGTAAAGCATAGAGCACAGCAATGCCACTGCTCTCTCAGAACTCTATAAAACTACAGAAAATGGCTGCTGGGGAGGTTCTTATATAGTAAGGGGAAGGCAACTTTCCTATTGGTTGCTACGGATGTCGCTAAGCTCAGACAAAGACATTGCAGCCTTCTCATTGGCCCACAAGCAAGAAGGGAGGTTACTGATTTTAAAAAAAATCGAGAATATTTACGAAAATGAATATATAGCACTATATTCTAAATCTTTGCAAATTCTCGAAGTGGCGATATTCACAATAAAAATTTGTGATTCGAATATTCGTGCCCAACACTATTCTCCAGGAACCCAAACCCCTCCTTCCTTCACCAGTTCTTGACCCACTTGTTAACCTCCCTAAACTCCCGCTGCCTTTCTTGTGCGGCTCATGGTACAGGTAGTATTTTGTAAAACACTACCTTTGAGGTCCTTGCCCTAAGCTTTTGACCTAAATCCCAAAAATCATTTTTAAGGACGCTCCACCTACCTCTAACTTTGTAATTGGTTCCGATATGAACCATGACTTCTGGATCTTCTTCAGCCCCTCCCAGTAATCTGTCAACCCGGTCCGCGATGTGTTGAACTCGAGCACCTGGAAGACATCACACCGTTCGACGATCCCAGTCTTTGTGACAGATCTCCCTATCTGAAATGATTAAACTGATTTCAAATGCAAATGGACAAAACTCATGCAAATTGAGCATGAGGCCTCTATCACATGGTCAGTATTTTGCCTTAGGATTTGATTATGATTTGCCAACCAAAAACAAGAGTGGGTCCAAAACTCCGGACAGATGCAAATATGTCCATCACATGTTATCTCTGTTTTGGACCAAATCCTGTTTTTGTCCTACAAATACTGATCAAATGCTGACCAAATGCTGATTGTGTGAAGGAGAATGCTCAAAATATAGGATCCAGTTTTTTTGGCTGTCCTTCTGACGAATCAGAAGAAGGGAAAAATAAACAATAATGTCAACACAACCTTACTGCTGACACCCTCCCCACTCTGTCAAAGGGCCACTACTTTAATATTTGGCCACTGCACCATTCGCGTCCATGAAGTTAAATTAGACCTGACGCTAACATTGACCTGTAAGGCCAAGTCTACTCTTCAGTTATTTGGTCAACTATTTCTATCAGTTTTTATTAGCCAAATTCAGCAGTCAAGCCTATTCTCGGAATAGGTATCATGAATAGATCTACACCTGTTCTATGGGTTTGACCAACACCTGCTTTTGGCTATCAATAAATGATGAGAATAACTGATCAAATAACTGAAGTGTGAACTTTGCCTAATATTGACGCACAGTCATTCTATAGCTAGCAGAAGAGATTCAAAAGCATCTGTTTGCACTGCCATAATATAAATTATTAAAACATTTTTTTCTCCATTACTTTATTGGCGCTGCCTTTAAGTCTTTATTAGTGTTGATCACGAATATTCTAATCTCTAATTTTTATTGCGAATATTGGCACTTCGAGAATTCGCAAATATCTAGATTATAGTGATATATCTTCGTAATCGTGAATATTCTAGATTTTTTTCATCAGTACCTATGATGCCTCACTACTTCTTGCTTGAGGGCCAATGAGAAGGCTGCAATCAAGAAAATAATGACTCGAGATCACGAATTCTCGAATTTGCAAATATATAGCGAATATTCACCCAAAATTTGAATATTGCCCCTGCCACTCATCACTAGTCTTTATTTTATTCTAATAAAGAGTCATGTGGACACAGCTCCTGCAGGGGCGAGTAGCGTTTTTTTCGTTACTGAAGGCTGCAATATGCTTTTCTTTTGGTTTGATAGAAGGGATTAGCTTTAAATTTTGGTGGCCTGCATGATAATGCACATATCCATATATGTGACCTGCCTGTCATTCTGACGCACAGTAACTGTTTCACTACAAGAAAGGATTAGCTATGCATGTTGCAATGCACACTGATGTATGCCAAGATACCCTCTGCCGGGAGTTCATCTGCATGCTAGGATAGACCTTATTTAACATGCATTTTGACTAATTAATTAGTAGTAACGAAACTGAATTTCTTGGCGAAATTCGGCAAAGCGTCCAAATCAAATTTTTTAAAACTTTGCTCATCTGTAATTATAAGATCAATATCCCAGCACTGAGCCGAGAGGAAGGGAACAAGAAGCTATTAGGCATTTTAGACTACCATTTCCTGAATATAGGAGAAGATGAGTCAAAAGGATAAACAGCAGGGGGCACTGCCAGAGAGGAAAATGTACATAAAAAACTGAACATTTTATTGCATGTTTACTGAATTAATACTTCTAATGCCCTCTTCATTGCATAGTAATACTTTTTGCGTGATAACCCTTTAAATAGTTCTTCTTAAATTAGAAGCCAGCTCAAAGGTACATTTTGGAAGAAAGCATGAGATTTTTGTTGTACTTTATATGTTTCTAAAACACTTTTCAATAACTAATATTAGATACTAAAAATGACATACCTAGATATAAGATATACAGTCAGGTCCATAAATTTTGAGACATCGACACAATTCTAACATTTTTGGCTCTATACATCACCACGTTGGATTTTAAATAAAACGAACAAGATGTGCTTTAACTGCAGACTGTCAGCTTTAATTTGAGGGTATTTACATCCACTTCAGGTGAACAGTGTAGGAATTACAACAGTTTGCATATGTGCCTCCCACTTGTTAAGGGACCAAAAGTAATGGGACATAATAATCATAAAACAAACTTTCACTTTTTAATACTTGGTTGCAAATCCTTTGCAGTCAATTACAGCCTGAAGTCTGGAAAGCATAGACATCACCAGACACTGGGTTTCATCCCTGGTGATGCTCTGCCAGGTCTTTACTGCAACTGTCTTCAGTTCCTGCTTGTTCTTGGGGCATTTTCCCTTCAGGCTTGTCTTCAGCAAGTGAAATGCATTCTCAATCGGATTCAGGTCAGGTGATTGACTTAGCCATTGCATAACATTCCACTTCTTTCCCTTAAAAAACTCTTTGGTTGCCTTTGCAGTATGCTTTGGGTCATTGTCCATCTGAACTGTGAAGCGCCGTCCAATGAGTTCTGAAGCATTTGGCTGAATATGAGCAGATAATATTGCCCGAAACACTTCAGAATTCATCCTGCTGCTTTTGTCAGCAGTCACATCATCAATAAATACAAGAGAACCAGTTCCATTGGCAGCCATACATGCCCACACCATGACACTACCACCACCATGCTTCACTTATGAGGTGGATAGCTTATGATCATGAGCAGTTATTTTCCTTCTCCATACTCTTCTCTTCCCATCACTCTGGTACAAGTTGATCTTGGTCTCATCTGTCCATAGGATGTTGTTCCAGAACTGTGAAGGCTTTTTTAGATGGCGTTTGGCAAACTCTAATCTGGCCATCCTGTTTTTGAGGCTCACCAATGGTTTACATCTTGTGGTTTATCCTCTGTATTCACTCTGGTGAAGTCTTCTCTTGATTGTTGACTTTGACACACATACACCTACCTCCTGTAAATTGTTCTTGATCTGGCCAACTGTTGTGAAGGGTATTTTCTTCACCAGGTAAATAATTCTTCGGTCATCCACCACAGTTGTTTTCCGTGGTTTTCCTTGTCTTTTGGTGTTGCTGAGCTCACTGGTGCGTTCCTTCTTTTTAAGAATGTTCCAAACAGTTGTTTTGGCCACGCCTAATATTTTTGCTATCTCTCTGATGGGTTTGTTTTGATTTTTCAGCCTAATGATGGCTTGCTTCACTGATAGTGACAGCTCTTTGGATCTCATCTTGAGAGTTGACAGCAACATATTCCAAATGCAAATAGCACACTTGAAACGAACTCTGGACCTTTTATCTGCTCATTGTAATTGGGATAATGAGGGAATAACACACACCTGGCCATGGAACAACTGAGAATCCAATTGTCCCATTACTTTTGATCCCTTAACAAGTGGGAGGCACATATGCAAACAGTTGTAATTCCTACACCGTTCACCTGATCTGGATGTAAATACCCTCAAGTTAAAGCTGACAGTCTGCAGTTAAAGCACATCTTGTTTATTTCATTTCAAATTCATTGTGGTGGTGTATAGAGACAAAAATGTTAGAATTGTGTCAATGTCCCAATATTTATGGACCTGACTGTATATCTAAAGTCATTTATTTTTTACCTGAGGTAGTGAGCTACTGTAACTAGTAACCTATGCCAGCAAGTAAAGGATTGGGTTTTACTGTAGCACAAGCATTCGCTACAACCCAAATGTAACTTTATCCCTACTTTTTACCTTATACTAGGGGCTCATGCCCGCGAATGTAAGGGCTCCCTAAAGCTGTGATGACTAACCTCCGGCACTCCAGAATTTTGTATTTAGATTTTAATGTTATAGCACTGTCAAAATTAAAAAGATAAATATATATTAAGTTTAAAGAATACTATTTTCTGATGGAAGTATCAGTATTTAAATGAGATAAGGGATGGACATAACTATAACTATAAATAACAGCCTCTATTATTAACCCACTAAATGCAGGAACATATTCCTATATTAAAGGGGTTATGCCACTAATATAAATGTATCCCACCCAACAGATAACGCTGTTGTATCACTTTACCCAAATACTACTATTTATCAAAACTGCCATATTCTAAAGTTATTAGCCTACCATTGTGCCCTGTGGCAATTCTGTTTTGATATTCATTTGCTATAGGTTACATCCTGCATTGGAGACTTGTAATGTAGGATGTAGGAAGCATCATTGGTAATTATAAGGGGCGTGGTTAGTGTCACACGATCTGCTGATATCAGGACACATCTCACTGCCCACAAGGCATGATAGTACAGCAGATAAATGACAAGCCAGAAAGTAGGATTCAAGCATGGGTTATAAGAGAAAACCGCAAATGAGGTAAATAAAATAAAAAAATATATATCCAGGAAGGAATGGGAGTTAAAGTAATTGATGAAAATAAAATTTAAAGTGAAAAGTAGTTTATAGCACAGCCCCTTTAACTGTTGGTATACAATACATATACATACATTTGTGGTAATTGGTTAGACATAACAGAAACTTCTCAATTGTACATTTGCCTTTTACTTCCAGTTCTACCACCCTGCACAGATTGACATACTATCATACCGTAGCTCTGTATGCATAATTAATAGGAATCATGGCAAATAAAATAATATATGGAGTTTTGTATATTCTCCACATGTTCGTGTTGGTTTCCTCTTGTTTTCTCGGACAGTCTAAAAGCATAATAATAAGTTGATTGGCTTCCTATAAAACTGGCTTTGATGTGTATATCTGAGATAGGCAAATTAGATTGTTTGCGCCATCAAAGGACAGGAATTGATGAGAATAATGACAAGCTCTGTACAGTGCTGCAAAATAAGTTGGCGCTATGGAAGCAATAGAAATTGAGAAAACTATAGTGTATAACATTTCAATTCAAAGTGTACCTGCGTTAGATCTTCATGTGCACTGTCAGACAAAAGTCTGCTCAGGCCACAACATCCTGATTGAAAACATAATGTAATTTCGCATTGGCAAATTAAATATGTTTTCTTGTAATGAGGCAAATTGTGACTCACTGTACAGATGGCTAGGTTTCTGAGCAGCCAAGAAGAGAAAGAAAACATTTTTTTATTATTTGGAAATATCATCAGTGAAACTGTCAAAAAATATTTAACCCATATTTCTATTCATGAAACACATTTTTAATAAAGGGTTTATTAGACTTCCATCTTCATTAAGGAATAATACTCTGCTCTTGGTCTACAGTGAAGATACTGTTAAATATATAAGGTCACTATGAGTATGTTTTCAATTAGCTTGTAGTAAAAAGGCTACAACCATGTTCTAAGCATTTTACTCTAGGACTAGAAATTGGTCACAATATGAACTTTGCATTTTTATTGCCTTCACAGTTTTTCTATCATATTTTGATAATCAGGGGCCTTACGATGATCTGGAATAGAGTTAAGTGAATAAAATCCAAAAAAGTGGAATTCGTTCCGAATTTCAGGATACATTTGATTCGCTGTGAAGCCGAATTTCTTCGTGCTTCATGGTAGCAAATCAATTTAACCTGAAATAATGTAAAAAAAATATATAAAATCATGCTTACCTCCTTCATTTGCTCGCAACGGGCCGTCCGCCGCCATCTTGAATGAAGATCTCGGCCGAAATCCTGTGCATGGTGACATATGACGTCACAACGCCAAGCCAGCAAATGGAGGCGGTAAGTATGGTTTAATTTTTTTATGTTTTTACTCTCAGATGCTGCGATCATGTATGAATGCGGCATCTGAGGGGTACAATGATGGGGAGCAGCGCAATCGCAGTTCCTTTGTATTGTACCCACTACTTACATAAAAAAAATTGTAGCAGATCTGTAAATTCCATGCTATCATACCATACTGAACGAATAACATACCATGTTATTCTTACAACTGGTGCTGCACTAATGCTACACTTAAAAAATGTGCTTAAAGGTTGTCCAATTTCATGATATTGATGACCTATCCTCAGATCGGAGGAGGTCCAACTCCCGATGCCCCCACAAATTAACATCCTCTTCAATGTTAACCTGCACGCCATCTACATTGTAGTGATGGTGCCTTGTAATTACAACTTCTCCCATTCAAGACAATGTAATGAACAGCTGTAATTACACTGCACCACTGCTACAAAGTACATGGCGTGCAGGTAAAGAGGACCACAGTCCACAGAGTGCCACAACTAGTGATGAGCGGCAGGGGCAATATTCCAATTTGCGATATTTTGTGAATATTTTGTAGAATATTCGCCATATATTTGCGAATTCGAGAATTCGAGATTATATTCTTGATTGCTAAAATCGGCAATGTATTATTCACTTAATGCACGCGAAATACAGGCGTGGGTCACTTATGCTACATTTTTCAAGCTGGTATAAGTTTCCTGAGACTGGAGAAAATGGTCGGCACGGCAGAACATTAGAATAGCTTTATATGCAGATAGAGGGGTCCAATATATTTGCGCTTGCGAATTTTCGGTAAATAATGATGCCCATATTTTTTCACAATACGTGCAACTTGTGACATCACAACCCTATGTCTGTAGCATGTATGTATAGACAGCAGAACCTATCACACTGCCTAACACCCTGCACTGGAACCTATCAGCTACATTATAGATCAATCTAACCTACACTGACTATCTGAATTATATATACAAGTTAACTGTCTAATGTAATACAACAAAGCACAGAGCACAGCAATGACACTGCTGTCTCTTTCATAACTGCAATAAACTTTAGAAAATAGCTGCTAGGGAGGTTCTTATATAGTAAGGGGTAGGCAACTTTTCTATTGGTTGCTAGGGATGTTGCTAAGCTGTGACAAAGCCTTATCATTGGCCCACAAGCTAGAAGAAGGGAGGGATGATCACCTGATGTGCACTGTGTTAAAAAAATAAATAAAAAATATTCATCATTACGAATATATAGCACTATATTCTAAATATTAGTGAATTCTCGAAGTGCCGATATTCGCAATAAATATTCGGAATACGAATATTCGCGCTCAACACTAGCCACAACCCCTTTAAATAGCTAATTGGAGAGGTGCTGGGAGTTGGACCCCAATCGGTCTGATATTGATGACCTATTGTGAGGATAGGTCAACAATATTATGAAACTGGACAACCCCTTTAATCCTTTGGTGCCACAGCCAGTTTTGGCCTTGGTGACATGGTGATTTTTTCCAGCATAAAAGACATGTGAACTATATTCTATGGATCATTAAGCTTATAGCAATATCGCATGATATGTACAGTATCTCACAAAATTGAGTACACCCCTCAAATTTTTGTAAATATTTTGCTATATATTTTCATCGGACACCACTGAAGATATGACAATGTTATACAATGTAAAGTAGTTAGTGTACAGCTTGTATAACAGTGTAAAATTGGTGTGCCCCCAAAGTAACTCAACACATAGCTATTAATGTTTAAACCACTGGCAACAAAATTGAGTACACCCCTAAGTGAAAATGGGCAAATTGTGACCAAAGTGTCAATATTTTGTGTGGCCATCATTATTTTCCAGCACTGTTTTAACTCTCTAGGGCATGGAGTTCACTAGAGCTTCACAGGTTGCCACTGGAATCCTCTACTACTCCTCCATGACGACATCACTGAGCAGGTGGATGTTAGAGACCTTGCGTTCCCCCACATTCCGTTTCGAAGATGTCCTACAGATGCTCAATATGGTTTAGGTCTGGAGACATGCTTGGCCAGTCCAGCACCTTTACCCTCAGTTTCTTTAGCAAGGCATTTGTCGTCATGGATGTGTGTTTGCGGTCTTTATCATGTTGGAATACTGCCCTGCGGCCCAGTTTCCGAAGGTAGGGGGTCATGCTCTGCTTGAGTATGTCACAGTACATGTTGGCTTTCATGGTTTCTTCAATGAACTGTAGCTCAGCACAGATGGCAGCACTTATGCAACCCTAAACCATGACACCCCTACTACCATGCTTGACTGTAGGCAAGACACACTTGTCTTTGTACTACTCACCTGGTTGCCGCCACATACGTTTGACACATTCTGAACGATATAAGTTTATATTGGTCTCATCCGACTACAGGACATGGCTCCAGTACTCCATGTCCTTAGTCTGCTTGTCTTCAGAAAGCTGCAGGCTTTCTTGTGCATCATCTTTAGAAGCGGCTTCCTTCGGGGATGACAGCCATGCAGACCAATTTGCATAGCACACACACGCCCTGTATCTTCCCCAGCCTATGGCTGGTCTGCAATGTGTATTTAAAAACACCTCCTTCAACAGGAACATGCCTGAACAATTTCCTAGTTTTGTTTGTTCCCTGTCTTAAGCGAAGGTTTTTCTTATCATTTCTTTGTATCGGACCTTGGATATTGTTTAATAGACTCTGCTTGACTGACCTTGTATGTTGCCTCCGGACTCTGCTACTTTGCCACCTGCCCTGAATTTGGGCCCTGTTACAGACTCTGCTACTTTTCCGCCTGCCCCTGACTTTGGATCTAGTTGTTTGATCTTGCCTGATCAGCCTCTGGCCTCCCAGCACACTGGGTTTACCGTGCCATGTGGAGGTCAGTCTAGTGGGTCCACACCAGGGTCCCAGTTCCCTCGTGTCCCAACCCACCTCAGAGGTAGCCACTAGTACACCAGTCAGGAAAGTCTATCCTCACCATCATAGGTATTGTAAAGAACGAGGGGTGTACTTAGACATTTCCCTCTGAGGGAGTTGGTCATATGGGACAGCGGGTTTGCAACAGATGAACATAACATTGATTTTCAATATAGATATACTGTATTGGGGCCAGGTTTTCCATTTGACACAACATGTAATTGCCATTACTTTCTGGACTGCGGATTTGTGAATGAGGTTCACACATTTAAAAATACACATATCAAAAAATCTAACTAAAATAAATGTGTAGAATATTTTTTTTATTACTTTCCCATCCATTTTTGCTTTAGTTCCCATGATTTTCTGGTAATAACTGACAATAACATATCACTTTGTCACTCAATGCTCTATTGATTGTTTCACTTACAAGAAGTCAAAATGAGAAAGTAGTACACAATGGTGTCTTGAGATTACAATTCCCTGAGGTAGTAATGGCTTCTGTTACTTGTATTTCAGTGGTTTGCTTTCTTGTTACATGAAATCATTTTGTGGAAGTTTTTGTAAGAATAAAATATTGCAGTTAACAAAGCTGATTGCTGATCGTACATTATAAGATTTCTGGGGGACCTGGTCGGAGAAAAAAAATCTATATAAAAAGTCTACACACCCCTGTTAAAATGTCAGGTCTCTGTGCTGTAAAAAAATTAGACAAAGATAAATAATTTCAGAACTTTTCCCACCTTTAATGTGACCTATAAACTGTACCACTCAATTGAAAAAAAAACAGAAATATTTTAGGTGGAGGGAAGAAAACAAAAATAAAATAAAATAATGTGGTTGCATAAGTGTGCACACCCTCTTATAACTTGGGATGTAGCTGTGTTCAGAATTAAGCAATCACATTCAAAATCATGTTAAATAGGAGTCAGCATACACCTGCCATCATTTAAAGTGCTTCTGATTAACCCCAAATAAAGTTCAGCTGCTCTAGTTGGTCTTTCCTGAAATTTTCTTAGTCGCATCCCACAGCAAAAGCCATGGTCCACAGAAAGCTTCTAAAACATCAGAGGGATCTCATTGTTAAAAGGTATCAGTTAGGAGAAGGGTACAATTTTTTTCCCCAAGGCATTAAATATACCATGGAACACAGTAAAGACAGTCATCATCAAGTGGAGAAAATATGGCACAACAGTGACATTACCAAGAACTGGACGTCCCTCCAAAATTGATGAAAAGACAAGAAGAAAACTGGTCTGGGAGGCTACCAAGAGGCCTACAGCAACATTAAAGGAGCTGCAGGAATATCTGGCAAGTACTGGCTGTGTGGTACATGTGACAACAATCTCCTGTATTCTTCATTAGTGATGAGCGGCAGTATTCATATTCGAATTCGCCATATTTCGTGAATATTTTGTAGAATATTTGGCAGATATTCGCAAATTCGAATATTCGTTATATTTTACGATTTTTTTTACTCGAAAAATCGACAAGGTAATGATTGCGTAATATGCGCATTTCGTAATGCGAATTTTTATCGCAAATTTTTCAATTGCCGAGCAAAAACATGATTCCTCCTTGCTTCTTGCTTGTGGGCAAATTAGTCAAAGCACTATATCGACTATATTAGTTTTTTCGAATATTCGGAATATTCTAAAACAAGAATATACAGCAATACAGCCAATATTAGAAAAAAAACGAATGTAGAGCAATTTAGCTAATATAGTGCTATAATCTTTTTTTTTAATAGTTGAAATTTATTTCCAATCTGAACATCAGATGAGAAAAAAAATACAACTATTAGACAAAGAAGATTATAGCACTATATTAGCTAAATTGCTCTACATTTGTTTTGTTTTTTCGAATATTCGCTATATTGCGATATAATCTTGTTTTGGAACATTACGAATATTCGAAAAAAAAAAAAAATATATTCGATATAGTGCTATATATTCGTTTTTTAGAATATTCATAATTTTTCCCATTTAAAGTCATGATTCCTTCCTGCTTCTTGCTTGTGGGCCAAGCAAGAAGCAGGGAGATATCATGTTTTTACTCTGCAATTGAAAAATTTGCGATACAAATTCGCATTACGAAAATTCGCAATAAAAAAAATCTTGAATATTCGAAATTACGAATATATATCACTATATTCTAAATATTCGTGAATTTTCAAATTACCTATATTCGCGCTAAAAATTTGAAATTCGAATATTCGTGATCAACACTATTCTTCATATGTCTGGGCTATGGGGTAGAGTGGCAAGACGAAAGCCTTTTCTTAAGAAGAAAAACATCCAAGCCAGGCTACATTTTGCAAAAACATATCTGAAGTCTCCCAAAAGCATGTGGGAAAAGGTGTTATGGTGTGATGAAACAAGGTTGAACTTTTTTTCCATAATTCCAAAAGATACAGTCAGGTCCATAAATATTGGGACATCGACACAATTCTAACATTTTCGGCTCTATATACCACCACAATGTATTTGAAATGAAACAAAAAAGATGTGCTTTAACTGCAGACTGTCATCTTTAATTTGAGGGAATTTACATTGAAATCAGGTGAACGGTGTAGGAATTACAACAGTTTGCATATGTGCCTCCCACTTGTTAAGGGACCAAAAGTAATGGGACAGAATAATAAGCATAAATCAAATTTTCACTTTTAATTACTTGGTTGCAAATCCTTTGCAGTCAATTACAGCCTGAAGTCTGGAACGCATAAACATCGCCAGATGCTTGGTTTTATCCCTGGTGATGCTCTGCCAGGCTTCTACAGCAACTGTCTTCAGTTCCTGCGTGTTCTTGGGGCTTTGTCCCCTCAGTTTTGTCTTCATTTGGCTAAATATGAGCAGATAATATTGCCCGAAACACTTCAGAATTCATCCTGCTGCTTTTGTCAGTAGTCACATCATCAAAAAATACAAGAGAACCAGTTCAATTGGCAGACATACATGCCCATGTCATGATACTACCACCACCTTACTTCACTGATGAGGTGGTATGCTTAGGATCATGAGCAGTTACTTTCCTTCTCCATACTCTTCTCTTCCCATCACTCTGGTACAAGTTGATCTTGGTCTCATCTGTCCATAGGATGTTGTTCCAGAACTGTGAAGGCTTTTTTAGATGTCATTTGGCAAACTCTAATCTGGCCTTCCTGTTTTTGAGGCTCACCAATGGTTTACATCTTGTGGTGAACCCTCTGTATTCACTCTGGTGAAGTCTTATCTTGATTGTTGACTTTGACACACATACACCTACCTCCTGGAGAGTGTTCTTGATCTGGCCAACTGTTGTGAAGGGTGTTTTCTTCACCAGGGAAAGAATTTTTCGGTCATCCACCACAGTTGTTTTCCGTGGTCTTCCTGGTCTTTTGGTGTTGCTGAGCTCACCGGTGCGTTCCTTCTTTTTAAGAATGTTCCAAACAGTTGTTTTGGCCACGCCTAATGTTTTTGCTATCTCTCTGATGGGTTTGTTTTGTTTTTTCAGCCTAATGATGGCTTGCTTCACTGATAGTGACAGCTCTTTGGATCTCATCTTGAGAGTTGACAGCAACAGATTCTATATGCAAATAGCACACTTGAAATGAACTCTGGACCTTTTATCTGCTCATTGTAATTGGGATAATGAGGGAATAACACACACCTGGCCATGGGACAGCTGAGAAGCCAATTGTCCCATTACTTTTGGTCCCTTAACAAGTGGGAGGCACATATGCAAACTGTTGTAATTCCTACACCCTTCACATGATTTGGATGTAAATACCCTCAAATTAAAGCTGACAGTCTGCAATTAAAGCACATCTTGTTTGTTTCATTTCAAATTCATTGTGGTAATGTATAGAGCCAAAAATGGCAGAATTGTGTTGATGTCCCAATATTTATGGACCCAACTGTATGTTTGGCGCAAAAACCAAACTTCACATCACCAAAAGAACACCATACCCACAGTGAAGCATGGTGGTGGCAACATCATGCTTTGGGGCTGTTTTTCTTCAGCTGGAACTGGGGCCTTAGTTAAGCTAGAGGAAATTGTGAATAGTTCCAAATACCAGTCATTATTGGCACAAAACCTTCAGGTTTCTGCTTTAGAGCTGAACATGAAGAGGAACTTCATTTTTCAGCATGACAACGACACAAAGCACACATCCAAATCAACAAAGGAATGGCTTCACCGGAAGAAATGTTTTTGAATGGCCCAGCCAGAGCCCAGACATGAATCTGATTGAAAATCTGTGGGGTAATCTGAAGAGGGCTGTGCACAGGAGATGCCGTCGCAATCTGACAGATTTGGAGTGTTTTTGCAAAGAACAGTGGGCAAATCTTGCCAAGTCAAAATGTGCCATGCTGATAGACTCATACCCAAAAAGACTGGGTGCTGTAATAAAATCAAAAGGTGCTTCAACAATGTATTAGTTTAAGGTTGTGCACACTTATGCAACCATATTATTTTATTTTAATATTTTTTCTTTCCTCTACCTAAAAGATTTCAGTTTGTTTTGCAGTTGAGTTGTACGGTTTATAGGTCACATTAAAGGTGGAAAAAGTTCTGAAATGATTTATCTTTGTCTCATTTTTTTACATCACAGAAACCTGACATTTTAACAGGGGTGTGTAGACTTTTTATATTCACAGTATGTAGTGTAAAAATCCTATGTTCAGTAAATATTACTGTAAGCATTTATACTTAAATAAGGCTTTTCCATTAAAAAAATATTAGGGATCCTGGAACCCTTTAATGTAAAGTAAGTGTCACGGTCTCTCTGACAGAGGTGAGAAGATCTGAGAGAATAGTGGCACGTGAGGGTATCTGGCAGTCTCTCTGTTTTCTCCTTGTAGTGTTGTTGATTGGTAATGACCACACCTCTTGTCAGGTGCAGCTTGGGGTCATTGCTGAGGCTCTATTTAGTTCTGAAATTACACTGCTTACCATGCAGTTTATATTTACTGCTGGAGTTGGTTGAGCTGGTGTGTTGTTCCTTTGGATCTCCTGCTCCTCCATTCTTCTTTAAGCTAAGTGCATTTTGTTATTCGCTTGTGTTTGTTGTTTTCTACGCCTCAGGGAGACGCTGGTTCCTTCATCTTGGAAGGAACGAGTAGTCTCATTCCCTGCCACCACTCCTAGGGATTTCCAGGGTCTCCAGGGCTAAGGTTCCTGTGTATGAGTATTTCCACCTTCAGGGTCTACTCATATTGGCAGGAGTCAGGGAGAGGTCTAGAGATTCCTAGGAGGTCACCATCACTCTCCCTTAGTTTTGAGGTCTAGACTCCAGTCTATTTCCTTCTGTGTGTTATCTCGTGTTTTCCCCTCCCCATTACTTGTGACATTAAGCTAATGGATTAAAGGGCATCCTTCAGAAGATTTGTACCTATGAAAATGGTTGGCCTGTTGCATGTGTGCTTGGCATCTGAAGGCATCTGTGTTGGTCCCATGTTCATAGGTGCCCGCATTGCTGAGAAAAATTAAGTTTTAATATATGCAAATGAGCCTTTGGGAGAAATGGTGGTGTTGCCATTACTCGAAGAGACTCTTCTTTCTCTAAAACTGGCATCCCTTCTCCAATTTGCTTGACAGGGCCAGGTGTGGTGACATTTTCACTGCCAGACCCTGTCATTTAAATTGGAGAGTGAACAGCAGTGATTTGTCAACCATGCTTCACGTGTCCCAGTGACATGATGCATTGGTGACACGTCACTGCTAGGACCAGTCATTGGCTGTAGTAACTACATGACCCATGTCAAACCAGACATTGGAGATCCATGAGGAGATCCAAGTAATCCATTGATTATTTGGGACTCAAAGTAATCTCTTGATTTACTATCTCATAAGGTATCTTGTATCTAATACAATGGCAAACAAATGTGTAGGGAAGGTGACACTATGTTACATGGCAAAGATTTCCATGCATTTTTTGCGTAGATGTGCAACAATAGCATCTGCCTAGACAATAGTCTAGATAAATTATCAGTCAGGTAGGACTGACATAATTAAGAAGAGGTATGAATAACACAATTCCAGAAGGTTATGGTACAATATGTGTACAGTTAGTAGGTACCTAAATAGTCCTATTTTCTTGGATGATGTATTACACAGACAGGATGGAGATGGCAATCAATATGGTGGTGAAGTATAGAAAGTAAATAGAGGAAGTTGTGAGAATGTGCAGTAGACTGGACCCACCATATGATACATGAGGTGGATGGTGCACACAAACCATCAAGATCAAATCTTCATTAGAGGTTTCCTTTTCATTAAATACATCTCCATTGATGTCCGTGTTGTTCTTTCTGGTTTTCTGTTCTGTCAGAAAAAGTGACGTGACCAAGAGCCAAATCTGTCACAAAACTTTTGGCTTTTGTATGTCAGAAAAATATGATATTATATACCACTTAGTCGTGAGTGTTGTTTTATTTTTATTTTGTAAAAAACTGAACTTTTACCTAAAAATTTTACATTTGTTGAAATTCAAATTCATAATATAATCGTTTTCCCCAGGGAAGAAACTGGGCTGAACTTCGTAGTCTATGGACAACACAAGCTCTTATTTTGCTGACTTATATGTGAAAGTCTCTAGCTACAGACAAAGGTCATAACTAAATGTATTGTTCCATGTTCCACATTATAATAAGTTAGGATTTCTTGCGCAGTAGAAATAATTTTTTAGTCATCAGAACAATGTGTGTCCTTTCAACAACTGTGTAAAGCAATCTCTTTGACCGGTTAGGAACTGGCCAGTTATTATTTATTCTAACATATTACAACACCATCCCTTTTCTGCTCTCTGCAGCATCTGTTTGCAATCTGAATGGGAACTTGCATCATTTGTTAGGAATGTTGGCAGAACGTACCATTTTAATTGTGCCTTTGTTTTTCTTTAAATGTTTAGCACAAAGTTTGAAACATTATAAATCAGAGGCATGATATTAATTAATGAGATTGCTCCATGACGGGCATTTCCTGACCGCAGGTGTCTTGTGTAGAATGGTTTTACACAGAAAAGGTCTACTGGTATACAAAGCTGCTTGGGATTTTCACAGCTTGGGATATGTTTTTACTGCTAAAACAGATGTTTAAAACACCTTATGTTACCATTATTTATCAGGGACGTTGACTTGCATATTAATATGGTATTATTTTAGTATTATTTACTACAAGGACAGGGATATTGTCACAAAGCACATTCTATTGTATGTAGCGGGCGTAATGATGGGGAACAGCGATTGCCTGCCCCCCATCATTAAACCCCTCAGATGCTTTGTTGAACCTTTATTACATCATCTGACAGTCATATTAAGGCCTTTAAAGATAGAAAAATTCATACTCACCTCATCCATTTGCTCACGGAGAAGCCGTTGCGGCCATCTTGATTGAAGAAAACGTGCCAAATCTATTGCGTACTGACTTGATGATCTCACCGCACCCAGCCAGCGTGATCATGTGGTGATGGCAGCTCGCAATATTTTGCGCATTTTTTTCAAATCAAGATGGCTGCAACGGCCTCTCCACGAGGAGCAAATGGATGAGGTAAGTATCATTTTTTTTTTGTTTTTACTTCCATTTCAGGAAAAATTTATTTATTACCATGAAGCACCAGGAAATTCAGCTTCATGGCGAATCAAATATTTCCTGAAATTCAGATTAAAGTAAATTTGTTTTACTTTGTTTCGCTGAACACTAATCCTAATCGGTGAATTGTATTATGTAGAAATCTATGCAGGGTAAAGGTAAGTTTCACACTCCATGCGGCATTAAATGGTTGAGCTCTGTGGCGTAATATTCATTATATGGGCAGCACGGTGGGTTAGTGGTGAGAACTGGTGCCTTGCAGTGCTGGGGTCCTGGGTTCCCAGCATCTGTTTGTATGTTCTCCCCATGTTTACGTGATTTTCCCCAGGTACTTTGGTTTTCTCCCACACTCCAAAGACATACTGATAGGGTTCTTAGACTGTGACCCCCATTGGGGATAGCCTGATGCTAGTGTCTGTAAAGTTCTATGGAATATAGTATCTCTATATAAGTGCATAAAATAATAATTATATGGACAGCATTTTGGAGATCCCCAATTGTACTCTAATGGGCTGAAGTGAGGCATGCTGGCTTTGACAATATGGTGTTGATTAGTGTTGATCGAGCACTAAAGTGCTCGGGTGCTCTGGTGCTCGAGTAGAACACTTTAGGATGAGCACCCGAGCACAGTGGAATTCAATAGGAGAACCAGAGCATTAAACCAGGCACCCCCTGCTCTGAAGCGGGGAGGATGTCTGGTTCAAAGGAAAAGGTCAGAAATTGATGTAAACACCACTGAAATGGTTTGGGAACTGCATGGGGAGGATGTCTGGATGCATCTTGGACTCCCAGGTCGAGTAATACGCCAATTTTACAGACTGACAATAATACGCACAAAACCTAAGATAAAAATCGATTTTAGAGGAAAAATTGTTAGGAAACATTCTTTCCTGTATATTTACTAGTATATAAAGTGCAAGTGCTTGCAAAAATTACAAGGAAGGGACACTCCGATACAACCTGTATATCACAAAAAAGAGGGCCTCATTCACATTGTGGTACAATTGTTCATGTAGTGGGGCACACTAAGTGAAAGGGCTGCCAAAAATAACAAGGAACTGGCACTCCAATACACCCTTTATTACACATAAAGGAGGGCATCATACACACCTTTGAAAAATTATGATTGATGGTCTGCTGGTGACCCTCAAAAACATTAGGAGCAAGGGTCTGCTGGTGACCCTCTAAAACAGTGGTCCCCAACCTTTTTTGCACCAAGGACCGGTTTCATGCAAGACAATTTTCCCAGGGACCGTTTGGGGGGGGGGGGAAAGGGGCGGAGTTCTGGGGCGGGGCTTAGGGGGTGGGCGGGACCGACTGATTCACGCGCATAACAAAACACAAAGGTGCATATTAAAATATATAACACTATATAATGACTATATAAACTGACTATGGTCTCTGCTGCACTGGTCTCTGCTGCACTGGTCTCTGCTGCACTGGTCTCTGCTGCACTGGTCTCTGCTGCACTGTACCGTATTTTTCGCCCTATAAGATGCACCTAGGTTTTAGAGGAGAACAATAAGAAAAAAAAAATTTCATTACACCTCAGGTCAGACCAGCAATCAGACCTCAGATTAGACCCCCAATGGCTCAGATCAACCACCAAACCTTTAGCCATCTATCAGCCCCCAATGTCAGCCATAAACCCCCCCCAATGTTAGCCATAAACCCTGATCGCCGCGGCCCGGCTAACAATCTTCCACGGCCCGGTCCTGGGCCGCGGCCCGGCGGTTGGGGACCGCTGCTCTAAAACATTAGGGGCGAGGGCCTGCTGCTGATATGACCATCTAAAACATTAGGGGTGAGGGTCTGCTGCTGAGCTGATCCTCTAAAACATTAGGGGTGGGGGTCTGCTGCTGAGCTGATCCTCAAAAACATTAGGAGCAAGGGCCTGCTGGTGACCATCTAAAACATTAGGGGCGAGGGTCTGCAGCTGAGCAGACCCTCTAAAACATTAGAAGCGAGGGCAACCTAATAAGCATGTTGATATGATGGAGGAGGACGACGATAAAAGGAAGATTGAACCATATACTCTTTTTTTTGTGGTGGAAGGGGTGCATGGGAATACAGTGTATTCAATACACCATAAAATCCACATTTAAAGTGCCTTTATGTTCAGCCGCTTTCCTCTGGTAGAGTAGAGAAGTCAGGGGCAATCCAGGCCTTGTTCATTTTGATAAGAGTCAACCTGTCAGCATTTTCAGTTGACAGACTGATGCGCTTATCAGTTATTATGGCCCGAGCAGCACTAAATACCCGCTCTGACAAAACGCTGGCGGCAGTTTTGCTTAATTATTAATCCAAATGCTCTATTGAGACAGTTTTGTTTAATCACTTGTTCAAATATTGGCAATTGTAAGAGCTGCTGCAGCGTTGCCAGACTGGCAACAGCTGTAGATGACTTTTGGAAATGGGCATACATGTGGCGCACCTTCACCAGTAGCTCAGGCAAATTGAGGTAGGTTTTGAGAAACCGCTAAACCACTAAGTTGAACACGTGGGTATGTGTGTCAGCTAGCCGAGCTCCAAATCCGCCACCAAGTTATGGCCATTATCAGACACAACCATGCCTGGTTGTAGGTTGAGTGGCGAGAGCTACAGCTCAGTCTGGTCCCTTATACCCTGCCACAGCTCTGTGGCGGTGTGCTGTTTGTCATCTAAGCATATCAGCTTCAGCACGGCCTGTTGCCACTTCCCCACTGCAGTGCTACACTGCTTCCAGCTACTGACTGATGGCTGACTGGTGCTGCAAGATGATAATTCAGAGGTGGAAGTAGAGGAGAAGAAGTGGGGGTTGCAGCCACTAATGTAGCTGGTGGCGGAAATCCTGATGGAAGTAGCCTCTGTGTCCGCAAGCCTAAATGGCAACATTTCCAGGGCCAGCAATTTGGAAAGGTGCGCATTTAGTGCTATGGCCTGTGGGTGGGTGGTTGGGTATTTGTGCTTTCGTTCAAAGGCCTGGGGTATGGACATCTGTACGCTGCGCTGGGACACAGAAGTGGATGTGCTAGATGATGATGCAGGGCGGGAGGCATCCGGGCCTTCATCTTGGACAGGGGATTAGCCAGCACGTAACACAGGGGAAGAGGAGGCAGTGGTGTGACCCGCAGACACTGATTGTGGACCCAGGCGTTCGGCCTACCTATTAGAGTGCTTTGATGCCATGTAGTGGATCATTTTGGTGGTGGTAAGTTTGCATAGTAACATAGTTACGTAGTATATAAGGCCAAAAAAATACATTTGTCCATCCAGTTCGGCTTGTTATTCTGCAAGTTGATCCAGAGGAAGGCAAAAAAACTCCTGTGAGGTAGAAGCCAATTTTCCCCACTTAAAGAGGACCTTTCACTAGATTAAAAAATCTAAACTAACTATACAGACATGGAGAGCGGCGCCCAGGGACCCCTCTGCACTTACTATTATCCCTGGGCGCCGCTCCGTTTGCCCGGTATAGGCTCCGGTATCTTCACATGTTAGGCTCCACCCAGTTGAGCCTGCCGGCGCCTCCTTCTCCCATGCTGTAGCGCTGGCCAATCGCAGCGCTCAGCTCATAGCCTGAGAGGTTTTTTTTTCTCTCATGTCTGTATAGTTAGTTTAGATTTTTTAATCTAGTGAAAGGTCCTCTTTAAGGGGGAAAAAATTCCTTCCCGATTCCAATCAGGAAATCGGAATAATTCCCTGGATCAAAGACCCCTCTCTAGTAGCTGTAGCCTGTAATATTATTACACTCCAGAAATACATCCAGGCCCCTTGTGAACTCTTTTAGTGAACTCGCCATCACCACCTCCTCAGGCAGAGAGTTCCATAGTCTCACTGCTCTTATTGTAAAGAATCCTCTTCTATGTTTGTGTACAAACCTTCTTTTCTCCAGATGCAGAGGATGTCCCCTTGTCACAGTCACAGCCCTGGGAATAAAAAGATGATGGGATAGATCTCTGTACTGACCCCTGATATATTTATACATAGTAATTCGATCTCATCTCAGTAGTTTTTTTTCTAAAGTGAATAACCCTAATGTTGATAATCTTTCAGGGTACTGTAGTCCCCCCCCATTCCAGTTATTACTTATGCCCTTCTCTGTACCCTCTCCAGCTCTGCTATGTCTGGACAGGCCCCAGCCCCAAACTGTACACAGTGCTCCATGTGTGGTATGACTAATGATTTGTAAAGTGGCAGGACTATGTTTGACATTACTTAATTTTCTTAGGATACGGGGGTGTATGCCATCCGGTCCTGGCGATTTGTCAATTTTAATCTTTTTAAGACGCCGCTGTACTTCTTCCTGGGTTAGACAGGGCACTTTTAATGGGGAATTAACTTTTACCATTTATATCATTGAAGAACATTTTAGGGTTAGTTTTGCTCTCTTTGGCAATTAATCTCTCGGTCTCTAGTTTGGTTGCTTCTATTTGTTTTTTTTACATATTCAATTTTTTTTTCCTTAGTTTTTTAGTGCTTCCTTGCTACCCTCCTATTTTAGTGATTTAAATACTTTCTTTTTGTCATTTATTGCTTTATTTACAGTTCTATTTATCCACATTGTTTTTTTCTTTTTCCTTAATCTTTTATTCCCATAAGGTATGTACCCCTCACAATTAGATTTTAGGATGCTTTTAAAAATATCCCATTTTGATATTTTTTACCCTACTCTTTTCCTTCTGAGCTGTTCTAGTCCCTCCTTCCATTCCTCCCCCAGTCCCACTACCTTGCCCCCGGTCTCTATCTGCACTATCTTCCCATCCTATAACGTAATTGCCCTCCCCCAGTCCCTAGTTTAAACACTCCTCCAACCTTCTTGCCATCTTCTCCCCCAACACAGCTGCCCCTTCCCCATTGCGGCACAGCCCATCCCTACGATAGAGCCTGTAGCCAAAATAGAAGTTGGCCCAGTTCTCCAGGAACCCAAACCCCTCCTTCCTACACCAGCTCCTGAGCCACTTGTTAACCTCTCTAATCTCCCTTTGTCTTTCTTGTGTGGCTCATGGTACAGGTAGTATTTTGGAAAATACTATCTTTGAGGTCCTTACCCTAAGCATTTGACCTAAATCACTAAAGTAATTTTTAAGGACGCTCCACCTACCTCTAACTTTGTTATTGTTTCTGATATGGACCATGACCGCTGGATCTTTTCCAGCCCATCTCAGTAATCTGTCAACCCGATCCACGATGTGTCGAACTTGAGCGCTAGGAAGACAACACACCTTTCGACGATCCCGGTCTTTGTGACAGATCGCCCTATCTGTACCCCTAAAAATTGAGTCTCCCATTACCAGCACCTGTCTGGCCTGCCCTGCTTTCCTGGTCACCTGCTTATTGGCAGTGAAAATAATATATCCAAATTCATATCACTTTATTATGTATAAAATAATATAGAGAGAAAGGGCGGGATGGAAAAAGTATACAGAAAAGCGAAGGGCATATATTTCACTAGACTGTCATGTATCCCCACAAGGCTAATAAGCACTAGCCAGGTACCAGGTCAATGCTGTGTCTCACAAGCACCCAATGTATGCCCTGGAGGTGATATAAAATATACACACCCCAGTAGAGAATTGCATAGTATAATACAATTGTATCAAGGAATATTTCATGGATGTTAGTGAGATCCAAAGCCTACGTCTGTGGTAACCATAATCAGCATATATATATGGTGCATGGTACCAATATGTCAACAACCTAATCTCACACAGCACATGATAAAATATCTATGACCTGATCAATAACATAGGCCTAATATGGGTGCTGTATATGGCAGTGTCTAAAATGATGTCTTAATAGACATCCTAAGACGTACCTGAAGACATGACCAAGCCCAGATGGATATAATAGCCCTAAGCGCAGGACCTCGACGCGCGTTTCACCTCAACGGCTTCGTCGGGAGGTATGAAAATATGAAATAGCAGGGTATATATACTAGTAATATTAGTGGATAAACTACCTGGATTGCAGACACCTGTGCTCCAACTTATCGGGCACGACACCACCCTGATGTACGGCTCCATCTCTCAGCGCGTCCATGCCAACTCACTGCGCATGCACAGCGTGTAATGACGTAATGGAGCACGTCGAGATGGAGCCGGACAGCGCATGCGAGGAGCCGTGACCCAGTGGAACGCATATGACCCGCAAGCATTTGGCCATTGGTCGATCTAATCTTACTAATGTAACGGCTATGGCTAGATCTCAATAGTTAATAATGCTACAAACTCCATGCTACTCCATAACAGTAATCCATATTAGGCACATGTTTTACATTAATAAATATGGCCAACCTACCAGAACATATCAGAATCATCATATTGATCAATATCTAAAGAAATACCCAATGACCATATATATTATGTAGTCTGTCCATCCAAGGAATTATCTAAAAATAACAGTGCATATATCAACATAATTGCTATATCTGATTGGGGCATCACTGATATTACAAAAATCAATTAGTGATCAATTTAATTATTACACATGATTAAAATTATACATTTATATTACATGATTGAATTGTACTTAGAATAGTGTTAGCGTCCCATATTTTTTTTAATAAAAAAATATTATTAAAACATAAAATATGAAAATTAAAGAAAAAATGTATAATAAATAAAAAACTAAAGTATATAGGGATTTATAAGAAAAAAAAAAATAATTAGAACATCAATATGTGATTAATAGTGTAATCCCTATTAAAAGGCATCACACATTTCACTATAAAAATCCCATACTAGCAGGCAGGCTGGCCGGTCACTCACTCCGTCATGCGCATGCTCTGCCTGCTTCATTAATAAAGTGGGAGGAGCATGTGTGTGACCAAGTGAGTGACCGGCCAGCCTGCCTGCTAGTACGGGAGTTTCATAGTGAGTACTATGTGGATTGCGCTACCGCAAAGGATTGCTATACATTACTAATGGATTGCCTACACTTTACATATGAATACTGCTGTGTTCAGGGCCCGGTATAATAGAGTACAGTGACTGCATCGGGCCGTGCTGCAATTTCAACACCAGTTGCCAGCCTTCACCTTCTGTATTTGGGGTCACTATTTACACAGGGACACTGTTATGGAGGAGGATCTGTTTATGACACATATATAGCATAAGATGCTATATATGTGTAATCCACAGATCCCACCATAGCAGTGTCATCCATAGATCCCCCCCATAACAGTGTCATCCACAGATCCCCCATAACGGTGTCATCCACAGATGCCCCATAACAGTGCATCATCCACATATCCCCCATAATAGTGTCATCCACAGACCACCATTAGTTCAAAACCCACCAAAAGCACACCTTTTGGTTAAAAATATTTTTTTTCTTATTTTCCTCCTCAAAAACCTAGCTGCGTCTTATGGGCAGGTGCGTCTTATAGGGCCAAAATTACGGTATGTTACACATACAGTAGCACAGGTTTTGTAAGTGTATGCACAAATAAATTAAACTGAATGTCACTGATATTTAGGATAGGCAAAAGTTATACAGGAGATGTAGCACAGGAAATGTCACTGCCACCAGCAGTGAAAAAATTTGAGTGAATGTCACTGATATTTAGGATGGGCAAACATTATACACGAGATGCAGCACAGGTAATGTCGCTGCCACAAGCAGGGAAAAAATTTGACTGAATGTCACAGATATTTAGGATGGGAAAATGTTATACACGAGATGTAGCACAGGTAATGTCGCTGTCAGCAGCGGCCAAACAATTGCGCTGAATGTCACAGATATTTAGGATGCGCAAATGTAGCACAACAGATGTAGCAGAGGTTGTGTCACTGTCAGCAGCGGCCAAACAATTGCATGCAATTTAGCACAGGTTGCGCTAATAATATATATTGCAGCCAGATCAAACAATAGTTCTTAAAATGACTTTTGGGTCTCTAACACATTTCAAGACTAAACCCTGCCTAAAAAAAATATATATATATTCCTGTCCCTACACTATCTGTCCCTTCTGCTGCAGCTCTCCCTGACTAAGACAGCTGAACCACGTGTCATCGGTTGCCATATAGCACCCGATGACACGTTCTGGTAAGCCAATCACTGTAATGCCAGTAACCAACATGGCTACGGCATTACAGTGAGTGCCAGTACTTCCCGCATCGCGCTCGAGCACAAGCGGTGTTTGGCCGAAAACCACGATGTGCCGAGCATCGCGATGCTTGAGTCAAAATGGTGTTCGGACGAGCATGCTCGCCCAACACTAGTGTTGATGGGAGCCTTTTTAGTCACTGCATTTATTATAACAGCCTGTAAAGGTAGAAAATCTGTGGGCAGTATATTAACAGTCTATATAGATAGCTTCGGTGTAGTACCCTTTGGACTGTAGTTTCAGGCTAGTTTTAGAAAATGAACAATTGTAAAAAAACACTTTCTCCTGATAACTGACAAATGTAATGGTGCTGCCAATCTCCTGATCTCTTTTTTTGCTGAAGTGGATACCTAAATCATCATTTCTGGTCAGAAGATCATACAGTGTGAACAGCAATCTGCTGCCCAGAAACAATTATTCTTCATGAGTAGTGATGAGCGGCAGGGGCAATATTCAAATTCGCAATATTTCGCGAATATTTGGGCGAATATTCGCCATATATTCGCGAATTCGCGAATTCATGATCTCCAGGCAATATTTTCTTGATTGCGAAAATTTGCCTAAAATATTCGCATAAAAATTCTCATGAACTGGTATTTACGAAAAAATCGAATATTCGCGATTACGAATATATTTTGCGATATTCTAAATATTTGCGAATTCTCGAAGTGCCGATATTCGCAATTAAAATTTGCAATTCGAATATTCGTGCTCAACACTATTCATGAGGAGGAGCAATCATAACTCTCACCTGCTGTGACAAGCAGGCAATTATCAGGAACAGTTTGTTACCAAAAAGTGGTTTCTCAGTACAGAAGTCTCAAGTTGGTTGTCTCACTTTAGCAAATTACATTTATCATGTAGACAAAGTTATTACAAGACACTTAATAATGTATTGCGATTGTTCATATCACCTCCTTTGCTGGTTTGATTCATTTTTCCATCACATTATACACTGCTCGTTTCCAGGGGTTATGGCACTGCTGCAGATCAGCACTGCTCCTTACCCAAAGATTACAGTCTCTTTCTGCTACATGGTAAAGTTGAACATATATTAGATTGAAGTCAGCCAGTCAGTTTGATCTGTTTGGCTAGCAATTAAATGTACAGTATATGGTGGGGTCAGCCCAAAAGCCCCTGAAAGTGAAACAGGATCGTACATATTGAAGTTCGGTATATAAAATTCTTTATTCCGTGGGACATAAGGAATTAGCTATTGACCACACACAGATGTTTAACCGACAGCTATATAATGTGCATATCAGGTGCACTACATAAAATTATTCATTATGCGGTATGTACATTATATGCAATCTCCCATTTGCTATTTTTCACATTGTAAGCTTGCTTATCTAGTCTCCACTGGTACAATAAACCATACTAATGCCATGTAACCTAACACTGGTGATAGTTAAAGATGAGATGAGCGAACTGATTCTAAAATTTTGAAATTGGACCTAAACTTTTCAAAAAGTTTTTACTTTAATAAACCCTAATTTTTTGTGATGTCAGAGTGTCAAATGGAACACTTTACAGTTGGGTCGACTTTATTTGGACCTAAATCCAATTGCAGGGTTGATTCAGCCAAATTTGCCCAATAAAAATTTTAAGAAATTTGTTAATTTTTTGTGAGAATGTCTGTCTATACATCACTTTAAAAGATGCAATGTCCAAAATGAGAATCGTTGACCTTTTGTGTATACCCTAGTAAGTAGTATAGATATCACTTTATTTATATGTAGAATGTTATAAGGAAAAAAAAAAAATAGAGTAATCATATCTAGTGTTGAGCGAAGCATCCAAAGTGGAATTCGGTCAGAATTTTAGGAAAAATTTGATTCTAAACTAAGCTGAATTTCCTCGCACTTCATGGTAACAAACCAATTTTCCTAAAAGAGTGGCTGGATTTGTGTTAGAAAGAACGGCAAAAAAAATGCAGACCTCATCTATTTGCTCACGCAGAGGCATTCCACTACTCTCTTGTTTGAAAAACACTTGACAAAGGACCTGCGCTGAGCATGATGATGTCACTGGGAGCGCCCAGCGCAATCATGTGGTGACATCATCACTGACCAGCGAGAGCTGGTGCCTTCTCGAACAGCTGATCGGTAGGGTTCCCGGGTGTCAGACCCCATGGATGAGATACTGATCATCTTAGATCATCATGGTAAAACTCCCAGAAAGCCTCTTTAAAATTATAACATTTGTGTCTGCTCATGCAGGGTTAAACATAATCTCTGAGTAAAATTTTCTTTATAACTTAACAAGGATGTTTTTGCTTAGCCTTTTTTCTACATCACTCAACCTTATACCACAGACAAAAAAAATTGTAGTCAAATTTATTTGAACATTTTTATAGTCTACGCTAGAATGTAACTATTCCCACAACATAGGTGGTACAGTAGCTGCTTTCAAATATCTGAATTATTTTTCCAGATGTCACCTATTGAATTTTTCCCTGGTACTTTTCTGCCAGGTTCTGTCAAGCTGATTTTAGTAGAACACATAAGCCTATAGATTATACCTGTTTCCTCTCTGGGGGAAAAGTAGATGGCAGAATGTAGGAGTCTGCGCCTCTCCTCAAAGCCAGTTCTTTTAATGCCTAGTCTCTAGAAAACTAAGAAAAATAACTTCATAGTACTTAGAAAACTGGTTTATAATAATGTAAATGTTGCCAGTACTGGAAGAAGCTTCTGTTGATTATATGCAATATTCTAACTCGGCAAATGCATATAAATAGACAGCTGCAGCTACAGTTTGTAATACACTAGAATTGTGACAGTCTGGATTGCAATATGTAGTATAATCAGACTTTGAACAAAACATATAGAACTGTATTAATAAAAAATAGGGGGCTTGATGATTTCAACCTGAGCTCTAATTTTGCGACCACGTGTCACACTATGAATTGCAGTATGCATTGTATAGTATTTTAGGAAAATCCTTGGGAAACTATTTTGTACTATTTTTTTCCCTAAGAGAGGGTGCCTAAGATTGAGGTATCCTAGCTTGCTAGTCTTAGTAAAGGTGGGCCTTTCTGGTTGCCTGCCTGTGTACCAAAATGTGCCTATTTAATGACTCTGACCCTCACTTTCCTGTCCTGAATTCTGCCTGATGGCCCTCAGATGCCTGCCCTGACCACAGACTTGTTTTATGGTTACACATAAACTCTACCTGCTCTGACCTCTACCTGGTTCCTGACTATGAGTATTGCCTGTTCCCTTGGTGCACCGCACTGTCTCTGAACCCTGTGGCTGAGCTGCCAACTACACTGGGGCTATTTCCAGAGGTAGTGGCCTGGTGGCTCCCCTGCAGTGAAAGCCAGTTCTCTGATAGGGGTTTAACTCTAAAAACCAGAGGACCACAAAAATAATGCCCTTAGGACTAGCCCAAAGTGGCTCCACACCCATTGCACGTATATAAATATATATATATATATATATATATATATATATATATGTGTATATGTGTGTGTGTGTGTATATATATATATATATATACACACACACATATACACACACACATACGCTGTACATACTCGACTACACTTCCAGATAGTGATGCATGAAACAAAGCTTCTATACTTTTGTCACTATCCCAGAGTAGAGGCACATGCACAAGATTGTCAAAGCTGGCCCAGATATCTGTCCCTGTCAATCAAGCAGCAATAGGAGCATCTTCAGCTTCAAGGACAGCCCTTTGCTGGTGCAGAACTTTGGTTGATGAGAGGAATTGATTAGAAAGAATCAATTTGCTGATCTCTACTAGCATACCATAGAAGTCTATGAATACCGATTTTTTTTATTTTTTATAAATTCTTTATTTTTCAAATTTTTCAAATCATTTCCAGACATGAAAAGCATTTTCAGTACAAACAGGTAACATCTTTAAGGCATCAGTTAGCTACAAAAGCCAAAAACCGCATCAGATGAATATTATTAATGGTTTACAAATTAATTTAAGATGGTATGTTTTTTGTTATAAGAGCATATCTTATTCAATCTGTACATAAGAGCTCTTGTGCATCTATACTGGGAAGCCCCAGATCTCTAGCTATGATCTTACTCTATAAAATACAATCGGTTCCTCTGTGAAGAACATAAACATAAAAGGGGGGAAGAAGGGGAGGGAAGGAGTGGGAAAGGGGGGGATAGCCTAGTCTCCCATATCGTGCTCAGTGATATCTGAATCGCGTTCAGATGTACAGGACTTGTTCTCATAATATCCTATTGAATCATCACTTAACAACTCACTCGCTTCTATGTGAAGCTCAAGCTACGGTTTTCACTATCTCCCATAGATTCCTATGAATACCGATTTATTACCATCTACAACTTGTACAGAACCATAATACTTTAGTGTGTATCAGTCCTTAAAGGGGTTGTCCGAGTTATATCAATATATGTTAAGGTGGCTTATAATAGTATTAAAAACACATTTGTAATTTACTCACAATATTCTGCCGTGTTTCACCATGGCCGATGCGGGTCATGTGACCCCTGATGTCATCCACCAGGCTCCGTTGCTGATGTCTCGTGTACAGGCTTCTCTCTGTTTTAGAGAGTGTCCTGGCTCTGTACACGAAATGTCAGAGCCTTGTGTGCTTGCCCCCTCTCTCTCCTCGGCTGCCTCGGCTTCTGTGAGGGATCAGGCATGCGAGATCCTTACCAGTGTCGGCAGCCATGCAGAAAGATTCAATGGTGTGCCCGCTCCCTCCCTGTGATCCAACAGTGTGCCCGTTCCCCTGCCTCTGTGTCTGGCAATCTTTATCAGCCTCAGCAAGTTACCATTTCTCTACTCCACCGGCCATCAAAAACAAAATCACCCCCAGGAACATCACAAAGTAAATCATTGTCCATAATATAGATATAGCCTACATCTATATGTATCTAAGCTATATGTATCTGAGCTATATGACAGCTATATGTATCTAACCTATATGACAGCTATATGTATCTAAGCTATATGACAGATACATATAGCTGTCATATAACTTAGATAAATACAGCTGTCATGTAGCTTAGATACATATAGCTGTCATGCAGCTTAGTTACATATAGCTGTCTTATAGCTTAGATACATATAGCTGTCTTATAGCTTAGATACATATAGCTTTTTATATAGCAATGTGACAGGAAGATCTTTTGGCTGTATGAACTACGGTAGGAGATGATTGTGTGTTTTTTTTATGCAAAGTTAGGATGTGCAGAGCAGAGTGAGGGGAAGGTCAGATTGTTCACACCCACAAATATTCATGAGGGAGAGCTCAGGCATTGCTGTTACACGCCCCCACAGCTTTGCAGCAGCTTGTAAACAAAGCAATAATAACAGAACCATGCAAAGGTGTAAGTATAGGTTTTTCTCTTAAGAAATCAAGATTAACGAATGTTTATGTAAGTCCTGAAACGTTTTATAATTTTTTTTTTTAATTTTTTTTATAACTCTTTGTAACCCTTTAAAGTTGGTTGTTTTCCATTGTGTAATCATTCTACTTTTAATTACCCATGTAGCTTAGGCATTTGGAGCCAGTAGATGCACTATAAAAGGATAACAGTAGGACCATGCCATTCACCATATTTATTTATCAAACTTTTTGCGCCTCACAAGTGAGGATGGCTTTGCTGGAAAGGAGGTTTGGCTGAAGTTGCCCAAGAATTTATTCACAATATTCTGGGTTACGTAAGACAACTAATAGGTGGTATAAACTTAGACAGTCTAAAGATGCACCAGATTTATCATCCAGCATCAGTCACTGTGATAAATTTGGTGCATATTTAGACTGTCTAGTCAAAGTTTACACTGTCTAAATGTATTAAGTATTAGTATAAATCTGCCCCCTGTAAGTTTTCCTTTTTTGTGAACAAATTATAATGCACTAATACCTGGTAAATTATAAATATGTGTGACAGTTTTAGGTTTTCCCATTTTTTAACATTTTTATGTAATATGTTACCTACATGCAATTATTATATTGAGGAAATGTTAACATATATTTCAATTAAACAGGTATACATAAAACTTTACATTAATAGGAATTAATAGAACATGACAGATTCTTGAGTTTAATACTACATGTGTTTTTTTTTGTGTATTTCAGCAGTCCTATGCACCAGCTCCCCATCCCATGGCTCCCCCCAGCCCAAGTACAAACAGTAGTAACAACAGCAGCAACAGCAATGGAGAACAGCTGAGTAAAACAAACCTATATATAAGAGGACTTCCACCTGGCACGACAGACCAAGACCTCATTAAGCTATGTCAACCGTAAGTCATATAAATAATTGCATAATGTATGTACTGCAATTTAAACCAATGGCAATTTTTTTATTTATTATGTTTTGTATATGGATCAATTAATTCAATTAATCACATGCAAGGCATTGCCAAGGGAGGGAAAACAGTACTAAGTTCAGTAAAGTAATACATGATCTTTACTCCTAACAGCTCATGGAGATAATAGGAATAGTTGTGTATCTCGATGTCATCAATAAATGTCTGCACATTAGTCTATTTTACAATGTACCGTAACTTCAATCTTAGGGATTGAGGTTCTTCACTTTTTATTCCCTATATTATTCATGGACATTTGATATATACCTAGGCAGGCGCCATGAGCTCTATTAATTTAAAAATGTCTAATACAAAAGCGACCTCAATTTGCTCAGAATTAGGTAAACTTTCTATAACTTCAGTATATGAATAGATTTGCTTGAAGAGAATGAACATACCCAGAAAATTAGGAAGGTTCATTGCATTTTAGAAGTCTCAATAAACATTGACTTGCATTGAGGTCTTCTGTTATCAGTGAACCATATTATTTTATTAGGCATAAATGTTATAATATTTTATAGTTATTAATATACTAAATAATTATTGATTGATAATTTGTCAAAAATGGTTCAGTATATGTCTTTTACTGTACACAGTACATCATTCTTTTGCTCATTAAATAAAACTAATTCAGCACTATTCACTACGTTTGCAGTAGTAGAAAGTGGGGGAATAGATCTGGCAAGAAACACTAAGTAAGTTGTCACTTTTGTAACTGTATTAGCAGAGGCATAAATTGAAGCCCCTGGACTCCAAATATCTCAAAGGCCACCAACCTATCTTGCTGAGTGGAATTTAAATAGTAAATTGACAGTATATGGAAAGTCCACCTTTTAAATATGACCTTTTAAATATGTACAAAGCAAGAAAGAAAAAATGGCTGTCTCACAGTCAATTTGCATACACTTTACTAGATCAGTACATATATCTTATAGAAAATATCATAAAAACAATATCCCCATTATGAAAATTCAAATCAAAAACACATTCACGGGCCTGCTAAGCATTTAATATGCTAATAATATTATTAGCTACCACTGAGGAAGGAACGTCTTGTTCCGAAACGCATCTGGTAGATACGGCCTCTGAGAAATTGAGAAATTGAAGACGTACATCATCATTTGAAAATAATCAACAAGAGGCGTCCCCGCGCTGCAATGGTGCATGCGTGAGAAAATCATCCAAGCCGGCATACAGCAGAATTGGCGGCCGACTGCGATTCATCAACACGGTCACATCGCTGTGGGTTCCGTGAGTAACAGATCTCTAAAACCACCACCAATATAAACAAATATAATGATATTAAGTTTATTTATAAAGAAGCTATCTGACTGGACATAGTACAATGAATAGTGGAACATTTCATGTAAAGCCTGTATTAATATTTTTTTTTGTTAATACCACAAGTTACAGCCTGAGCGCAGGAGCGCTAGGACATTAAACATTAAATACATCTTATGTGAATATCAATAAGATAAAACTAAATGTGCATTGCATATACTGATACAAGGAATTATAAGTACCACAAAGCCGTATCGTGTACATTATTTATAGTTTTATGCGAGAGCGTCGCATCTTAAATGCTTAACGGGACTGTGAATGTGTTTTTAATAATTTTTATAATCGGGGTATTGTTTTTATGATATTTTTATAAGATATATACATATATATATATATATATATATATATATACAGGGTGGGCCATTTATATGGATACACCTTAATAAAATGGGAATGGTTGGTGATATTAACTTCCTGTTTGTGGCACATTAGTATATGTGAGGGGGGAAACTTTTCAAGATGGGTAGTGACCATGGCGGCCATTTTGAAGGCGGACATTTTGAATCCAACTTTTGTTTTTTCAATAGGAAGAGGGTCATGTGACACATCAAACTTATTGGGAATTTCACAAGAAAAACAATGGTGTGCTTGGTTTTAACGTAACTTTATTCTTTCATGAGTTATTTACAAGTTTCTGACCACTTATAAAATGTGTTCAATGTGCTGCCCATTGGGTTGGATTGTCAATGCAACCCTCTTCTCCCACTCTTCACACACTGATAGCAACACCGCAGAAGAAATGCTAGCACAGGCTTCCAGTATCCGTAGTTTCAGGTGCTGCACATCTCGTATCTTCACAGCATAGACAATTGCCTTCAGATGACCCCAAAGATAAAAGTCTAAGGGGGTCAGATCGGGAGACCTTGGGGGCCATTCAACTGGCCCACGACGACCAATCCACTTTCCAGGAAACTGTTCATCTAGGAATGCTCGGACCTGACACCCATAATGTGGTGTGCACCATCTTGCTGGAAAAACTCAGGGAACGTGCCAGCTTCAGTGCATAAAGAGGGAAACACATCATCATGTAGCAATTTCGCATATCCAGTGGCCTTGAGGTTTCCATTGATGAAGAATGGCCCCACTATCTTTGTACCCCATATACCACACCATACCATCAATTTTTTTGTTCCAACAGTCTTGGAGGGATCTATCCAATGTGGGTTAGTGTCAGACCAATAGCGGTGGTTTTGTTTGTTAACTTCACCATTCACATAAAAGTTTGCCTCATCACTGAACAAAATCTTCTGCGTAAACTGAGGGTCCTGTTCCAATTTTTGTTTTGCCCATTCTGCAAATTCAGTGCGCCGATTTGGGTCATCCTCGTTGAGATGCTGCAGTAGCTGGAGTTTGTAAGGGTGCCATTTGTGAGTAGCTAATATCCGTCGAAGGGATGTTCAACTAATGCCACTCTCCTGTGACATGCGGCGAGTGCTATGCTGTGGGCTCTTGTTGAATGAAGCTAGGACAGCCACTGATGTTTCTTCATTAGAGACAGATTTCATGCCTCCACATTTTGGCAAATCCAACACTGAACCAGTTTCACGAAACTTAGCAAGCAGTTTGCTAACTGTAGCATGGGAGATGGGTGGTCTCGTAGGGAGATGGGTGGTCTCGTAGGGTGTCTTGCATTGAAATCTGCTGCAATGACCTAGTTACTGCGTTCACCAGACATCAACACAATTTCTATCCGCTCCTCACGTGTTAACCTCGGCGACATGTCAATGGCTGTGAACAAAGAGAAACTTGTAAATGACTCATGAAAGAATAAAGTTACGTTAAAAGCAAGCACACCATTGTTTTTCATGTGAAATTCCCAATAAGTTTGATGTGTCACATGACCCTCTTCCTATTGAAAAAACTAAAGTTGGATTCAAAATGGCCGACTTCAAAATGGCCACCATGGTCACCACCCATCATGAAAAGTTTCCCCCCTCACATATACTAATGTGCCACAAACAGGAAGTTAATATCACCAACCATTCCCATTTTATTAAGGTGTATCCATATAAATGGCCCACCCTGTATATATATATATACTGATCTTGTAAAGAGTATGCAAATTGACCAGCCTTTTAATTTTCTTGCTTTGTACATTTTAATCACCAGTTGGTAGTTAGTGGGCTGGGCTCCAGTCCACAGATTGGTGAGCATCTTGGTCATTTTGTGTAAGTCACCCTTTAAATATATCTCTGTGTGACACAAAGTTGTAAAACACCTGTATATATGTAGATTTAAATCATACAATTCTAGCTGCCTGAAGATGTCACTAGTGGGAGATTAGGAGCTAACTTTGTACTATTATTATTATTATTATTATTATTCTATTATTATTATATTGGACTTCCAGGATAAAAGAAGTTATTTGGTTGTTTAATATACATTTATTCTGAAAGCTGTAACCATGGCCTGGTCGGACCCTTTTATGGTCCTGGAAATGTAGCTTTTGCTGTCATTCTGATACAGACATAGATTTCCTCTTCTCTCTGTTTCATTGACATGATGAAGGAGGCGGCTGTTTGGCCAAGTTCATTATCTAAGAAAGTCCCCTTCTTTATATGATACAGAGGCAAAGAAGTGGGCAGGCTTAGATCATGAACTCAGTCAGACATCCAGTCCCCTTTATACATATCTCTAATACAGAGAGGGAGGGAAAGCTTTCTGCCAGTATCAGAACTACAGTTTTTGGATCAGGAGAGGGGGCCTGAAGCCATTTTTGAAAATAAAAGCATATTCAAAACGTATATTAATTTACATGTCCAAATTAGCCAAAGAACCTTTTATGTCATCAGGCAACCCTTTTAAGTTTTAAGAGGCTCTGTCACCAGATTTTGCTATATCAACTGCATATATCTCTTAGACCTGATGAGGCTGGTGTGCTTACTTTAAAAATCTATGTCTAAATGGCTATATAATCCTTTTTGAAAGTTTTCTTGCCTGATAATAAAATGAACCTTTTATAAGTCTACTGAAAGTTGCTTGTTAATTAGGCTAGGTGGGCGAATAATGAGTGTGCACTAGCTTTTGAATACAATAGGCTCATAAGCTATCTCAGTCACTTACAGCTCATTTTAATATCAGTTAGGAAAACTCTCAAAATGGATTATATAGCCATTCTGACATGGATTTTCAAAGCAAGTTCACCAGTCTCATCAGGCCTAAGAAATATATTTAAGAATGTATGCAATCTATATTGTGACAGATTCTCTATAATATTTGAACAGTATGCACTCATCTGAAGCGTCCCTTCTAATGGTACCTGCTTGCAACCAGTATATAATAATTATCACCCACGATGCTAGGAGGTTGCGGCCTGCTATTGGCTGACGAACCCCCACCATTGCCGGGTGTTTTGATCCGTGTGACGGGGAGATGCAGCAGCGGCCGTGCGGGCATCAGATATGATGCAGGTGCTGGGAAGCAAGGCAAGTACAACCTGTGTGAGGGGCCCAGGCATTAGAGGGGGCATTATAGGGGTTGTATGGAGTCAGAAAAAAATATAAATTATTTATATTTAATAGAACAAAATGGTATTCAGGGTTAGACATTCTCTTTACAATAAATCTATCAAATGCACTAATAAAAACAATGAACTTTTGCTAAGTTGCAAATTGCCATTTTTTAAATCTTCACAAAATCTCCCAAGATGTTGTTTTTCTAAACTCATCCTTCATGTATTATTAGTATATTCTGCTCTGAGCTAAAATACACATTTTTTGCACCAGTTCAACCTCAATGTCACTGCTAAGGACATTTAAAAGTAATAGTATCAGTATAGATCCCACAGGTACTCTTCTAAACTCTGTTTACCACAAGAATAGTTTGCCATCTCTCTTGAAACCAATGTCTTATGAAATGTCAATTTGCTACCCATTCCCAAAGCATTTCAACTCGTTTATCAGTATTCCACAAGAAATGGTGTCAAAGGGTTAATTAAAAGCTAAGTAAGCCACATCTGCTTCTCTATTCCAAATTATCAAGTTATCTGGTCTGTGTTCAAGTAGTGCTCTTTACTGGGCTTCTGGATCAATTGCAGTGGAATGAATAACGTAATAAAGAAGCAAAAGCACACACACATAGACATTTATATTAAGTGTTAATAAATCAAAGCCAATGTTTGAGGAAAGCATGGGGAAAATATCTTTGACATTAAACCCTTATCTTTGTAGGCACTATATAATGCTTGAACTACTGTACATCTATAACAGCCATATGTACACATCTATGCAAAGTATAAAAGGGGTCACTTATGATTAGATATACTCCACTTTTTGGCATATATCTGTCACAGATTTTAGCATAAAGATTATTTGCTACAAAATCTGTGACTTTTCACCCTTTCACGCCACTCCCGCTAGCGCTGAAAAAAGGGGTGTAGCATGGGTGTGTAGGAGGACAGGCTCATTTAATTTATCATTTGCTACCCCAGTTTTTGGCATAGAAAATAAATTAGCTGGCATAGATTTTTAGCTTGGTGTATGCCAATGGATTATTCGCCGAAGTTAGGTAGAGGTCTGCATCTCTACATAACTTGGGCGAATCCACAGCCAGTGCAGGGGTATTAATGCTGGCACATATTTAGACGCCGGTCTTAATAAATAACCGCAATAGTGCTTATAATGTGCCTGTAACATACAAATTATAAGGTGTTTTCTGAAGATAGCAGATTGAAAATAAGACGAACATAATTAAAATCATTTAAACTCTCTTCTTGCAAATGGTTATTAAAGGGGTTGTCCGATTTCCTGTAATTGATTGACCTATCCTAAGGATAGACCTTTAATATCAGAAAACTGGAAAACCCCCTTGGGAAGGGATTAGGTCAAGAAATTGGCATGGGGTGCCGTTTCAAATTTTGCCTCAGGCTGCAGAAAGACTATGTGCTCCCCTGCCCCAAAGCACTGAGGAAAGGGGGGGTTCAAGCTGAACTCTTGCACCAGGGCCCATAAGCCTTTAATAAGCACCGGGGGGGCCTTAAAGCGAACCTGTCATCAACTTTATGCTGACCTCCTGAGGGCAGCATAAAATAGTGACAGAAATGCTGATTTCAGCGGTGTGTCACTCATGATCTAAAAGTAAGTGGTTGCTGAGAACCAGCATCATAATCATTACAGCCTAGGCCTTGAAAAGAGTCAAATCTTCCTGAGAAGAGTCCTGGTTATTCATAACCTCCTGCTCTCTCACCCATCTGCTGATGATTGGCAGGTCTCTCCTAGAGAGAAAGGGAGAAAACTAGGTAGAAGCCTGTCAGTCATCAGCAGGTGGGCAAGGAGAACAGGAATTCATGAATAACCATGACTCTTTTCAGGTGGCTATGACTCTTTTCCAGGCCCAGTCTGCAATGATTGTGATGTTGGTTCTCGGCAACCACTTATTTTTAACGTATAAATGACAGACCGCTGAAATCAACTCACCTTTCTCTACTTTATGCTTCCGTTAGTATGGGCAGCATAAATTTGATGACAGGTTCTCTTTAAGGTGCTAGAGGACAGGTCGAGAACTATTTTGACCGAAGACTCTGCACCTAAAATCCTCTTCAGCTCATCTGAATGTGGACTAAATGCTCCATTTTACCTTGGTTGCTGTAAAACATCTGATATTTAAGATGTAGTGATAAAAAACACATTACAGTGTTGTTCTTGTGGAGGTTGTCTATTAAATATGCTTCTAGACAGGTTTGACAAATTATCTAATACTAAGAAAACCCTTATGCCTTGTTCCTTGACTTGTCACCGTAATCTATCAAGTTGCTTTGTGTGTACCATAGCATACAGGCCATCATAAAATCTGAGTATTCACACAAAGAAACATGTTGTTGAAACTTTCCTGTACTTGTTAGGAATATCTGTTTTATATGGCAGATTTATAGTATGTATACTGTCAATATGGATATAGTAGATAGATAGATATATAGATAGATACAGTGGATAGATGATATATATATATATATATATATATATATATATATATATATATATATAGTAGCGACCTCCATATCCAACTCGTTTCATAGACAGCTATAATTCATCTGAATAAAACATGTTTTTCTTTTCTCGATCTTAGGTTCTGTTCCCAAGTTGTGATATTTTTTCTTAATATGCAAATCAGGGCTTTGGTGCAATGAGGGCATCTAAGAAAAAGTGTCATAACTCAGGAACGGAGCCTCGGATCAAGAAAAGACATACAATGATTTAATCAGGTGAACCATAGCTATGTATCTATGTAAACAGTTTGATAGGGAGGTCACAAGTGACAGATTCTCTTTAAAGTTCAGCCCAGTGATTACAAATAAACTCTAGTATTACCCTCAAACCAACAGATTTATCAGTAAGGGTCCATTTCCTAAAATTGGCCTAATGCACCAACTTTACTGTCAGTCACTGCTAATACACTGTCATGATTTTTCCCAATAAAAAAACAGGCATTCATTTAAGATATATTATGATATTATAACAGTTATTGGGGGATTGAACAGGGCAGTTGACCTACTTTTGCTACTGTGCTTGAACTCCTTTGTCCTTGGATTTATTCTTCTTTTCCCATTAATTCATCCCACCTTCCCAACTTTATTAAAACAATACAATTCTAGAAAAATAAAAATAAACATCAAAAAACTATATTTTCTGTTAAAATGTTAAATATAAGAATTTCATCTTCATCCATTCCATTTCATAAACACGTAGTTGTGTTTAGATGTAGCAGAAAGGAATTTTTTTTCCCGCTTTAGCTGTCCTTAAGTGCTTTGCAGAACAGGGCAAGCTACCTCCAGCAGCTGAGTTGATTTCAGGAGTCTCTATTAAATTATGCATGCCATTTTCCTCTCACTCACTATAAAGACATCTGTTTTTATGGGAAATTGAGAACCATGATAGTATGTGTGGAGAAGTAAGGACAACATGATTGACAAAGTTGCTCTTTATAATTGATGCTGCTTTACATGTATTGCTGAAGTCGGGTCTTTAAAAATGGTGCACAGTCGCAAATGCAGTGGGCGCCTTAGCCACCAGGTTTAATGTCTGTGATTGGTGATAAATTGTTTGTTTAAGCTGGTTGTACATATTCAGTAATTGTTGGCATGATGATTAGTCAGCTACTGTATCTCTCCTGACTCCTTCCTTTCTCACACACATGCCATTCAGCCAACCATGTATGTGCATTCAATGGGGAAAGAGGAGAGAGCTGCTACTAGACACCTCTGGCAGGAGCTTATCTCCTTGGAGAATAAAAGAACAGGGCAAAAAGTGAATTTCACCCAATTCTTTTCTCTCCCAACATCATCTGTCGGGGGAGAGTCAGGAGCTCCTCACACATATTAGGTTGTCGGCTGAACCCACCATTCTCGGTGGGTTTGTCCGACAATACATTAATGTGTTTGGGGGCTTTTAAAGACTATGATCAGCTCCATATAGTATGTGAAAACACATCGGTCTGCATGGGAATGGAGGATATTTTTTAAAAAGTGTTTGCAGAATTGCTTAGTGTTGAAAATGTTGGTTCCAAAAGCTAGAAAGTTCGACATAGCTTTAAACAAAAAACATCAACAAAATCATAAATGAGTAATGGTAATATTGAGTCATGAAACAGATATTTCAATGCATCACTTATAATACAAAAGATTAACTTTTTTTAGCTATTGTATAATTATAGTGAAAAAAAATTTCATGCATTCCTATCAAAAGTATTGAATAAACATAGAAAAGTAAATGTGAAACTTAAAAACGATGTAAATAAATTGAACGTAGTAAAATAATTTTAGGAACACAATTTCCAGGAATAAATTTAAACTGGTATGGTTGATTTAGCAAATTTTTAGTTAGAATAATGCATACAATTGTTGCACGTAAAGCTTAATGATGCTGAAGATACATAGAGATGATTTAAAATTGCAAGCAATAAATCAAATCAGCATAGATGGAAGCTAAATGATATCTTGCTAATGATGCTTTGTTTCATTCTAAGAAACAAACCAGCTAATATTGGTCATTAAAATAATTATTTTGGAAATATAATCCTAGATGGTAAAGCAAAAGCAGAAAGCTTAATATTGCATACACCCCTCCTATATTACTCACTTATATGTACCGTATATGTGGAGTGATCGAGAAGTGGTTAAAATAATGAGGATATTTCATATAAATGAATAAAGGTGAACAGGAAGCTCACTATTGAGAAACAAATTATTAGACCACTGAGGCATATATCATAGAATATAGGGCACCCTTTACTATAAATTTTAAAGATTGTTAGGAGTTATCTTGGAGTTTCCATGACCTATATAGATGCGCCTTTTACCTTAACCAGTTCAAGACCAGGCAATTTGCTTCACTTTTTAAACACACATGTTTTTAATTTTTTGACTACACATGCAAAGCCATACCTGTTTTTATTTTTGGTTATGAAAGTACTTTTTGTGATTAGTATTTTTTTTAATTTTATTCTTATAACCAAGAAAATATTTAAAAAAATGGAAAATAGACTGTTTTTCACATTTTTATTTATTAATAGCACAACATACAACTATATTTTTTTTGTCTGTTTCCATAATGATCATCTTGATACATTGGATGTAGGCTAGAAGCTGCCGTGAGCATATGGTGCCATTTTATTTATTTTTTTGAATATTTATTTTATGGTTTTATGGTTTTATTTTTTTTTAATTCAACACTTTGTGCTCCTCATGAGTTTATACAAGATTTTTGGGGACATTTACCATTACTTTTATTATTTATTGTTTTTTACTCCTTTAACTGGGGCTCACATAGTAGCTCCAGTTACAGGATGAATATAGCCCCCAGCAGAGCTGATCTGGGTCTGCTAAGATCCAGCAGTTTGAGAAAATACCTGGACCTGGCGATTATATAATGCTAGGATCCTTACTGCTACTTGATCTCTATACCAAGAGCTGAGAGAACGCTGTGATGGGAAAGGCAGGGATTAACGTGCAGCTAAATGTCCCTTCAGAGATGAACTGTGCAGAGGTATATAGTCAATGGGTGGTTAGCAAGCTCTCTTGACCTCTCTGTTGTAGAAAATATTTATAATCCCCAAGGAATAATAATTTTAGAGCATCTTTTTTCTGTAGTTCCTCCTACAAAGTTAACAACTGGATGTTTCCTTTTCAATAAACTAGCAAAGAGTTAAAACATTCTGTTTGCATGTTTTCATTACGGGGTATTGAGTGTGGAATCATGAGGGAAACAAGGCCAAAACATAACAAGATCTAAAACAAGTGAAAGAGTCTACTTTCTGAACTTACTGTATTAAGATGGTTTATAGGGTTTACATATTTTACACTCATTTCTTTCTAGACTAGAAAATCATATACTTTTCAAATCTACATGTTTTTAAAATTTTGCTCGCACACCATTCAGCAGTCCCCGTCTGCACTCTAGAAAGGTATAGCCCATGGATCAATCCCTTATACTACAACCATGGATGAGCTCAACAGGACTAAACATGACACCAGTTCTGTGATCACTGCCATTCAATTAGCAAAAGGGTGATATGGCACTCATGAACTGACTAAATAGAAATAATGATGAAATTATTACTCTTACAACTTCTTCACTGTATGTGTATTTACAGAGATGGTATGTCTTGTTGTCAATAAAGTTAACTGTTAAAATAAAGATCACATAGATGAGACAAGGAGAAGGATATAAAAGTTGCAAAAACACTTGCAAGACATTACAATAGGTTATGCTTCTCAATAATCAAGTGTCAGATACCTGGACAGTAATAACTGGGGTCACATGACATGCCTGTGGCGAGTCACATGACTGACACCATGATTAGTTAATTCAGTTATCCCATGGGAAGCATTACTATGAACTACTATATACTGTAGACTATTCATACCATCTTCTAAACAGGGGGCTACTGCACTCATATAAGAAAGATATATGAGCAGAGTTTTAAATCCAAGTATATTACAAAGGTGTATGATTCTCTAATTTATAACCAGAAATATATATATAAACAGGACTACCCCTTTAAGTTATATAAATAGTTTAGATGAACACATATACTTTCTGTTTCTTAATTTCATGGATGGTTAATTCATCATAATGTATTTACAAGAATGTTTTATTTGGCCATAGCAAAAATTTGGATAAAAGTAATGTAAAAACAATGAAAAGATTTCTCAGAGATTTATTTTCCCAGTGGGAATCATTTTGACCGTAATGGTGCTTTTGCACTACATATGCTTCAGTTTTGTGGTTAAAAAGGTATTACAAATAAATGGAGCCTCTAGTTCAGGGTTTAGAAATTAGGAAGTGGCTTAGGGATCATGTACTAAGGTCTAACCACAATGGCAAAATCCAAGATTTTTTTTTAAAACAACTGAACTTAACTCCTTAGGACCAAGTTATACTGATTTTTGTGTGCTGTTTCTGGCGGTTTCTGCCTCCAAATTAGCTATAATAAATGCCTTAAAACAGTCTCCCATTCATTTCAAAAGGAAGCAGCATTTCTCTAGCTTGGGGCGGAATCCACACTGAATCTCCTATTGAAATGAATGGGAACCATCAAAAAGCTTTGTTTGTGTCCACATGTTGTTTCGGGCATTTTCTGCGTGTTTTTTTGGCACAGATTTGTGCCAAAAAGCATGAGCTGAAAATTCTGTTTGTATTCAAGCAACCATCCCAATGGTTAAAATGAAAAACCTAAACAAAAACAGCACGAAGAATGTGCTAAAAAAAAGTTTTGTAGGTGGATTTTTAAAATCTGTCATGTGAACATACCTTTAGTGACCACCCAAATATCCTATCTATGACCGGCCTAGTCTAAAATATAGAGCAGGGGCTCACTTAGGTTATGCTCTAAACAGCCCCATCTAGCAGAAGTGCCCATCTGGGCCCATTTAACCCATTAGAAGCTGTGGTCAATAGCGACAGAATGAAAGTGATTTAGAGGAAGCTGTCTCCCATCGGCTCCCCATAAATAAAATTGTGGGGCGCCAAGGTCTTTGCATTGCAGTGTATTCCTAGTGACTGGGCAAAGAAAGCATCCTCATGTGGTCACAGGGGAGAATGGAATATTACTAGTCAGAGCTGGGAGACAGGACTGGATCATGTTACATTCTGTGAAATAGAGGTGGCTGCATAGAGCTAAGAAGTCATCTTAAGAGCATCATCATCTTCTTGATAAGCTATCTATCATAAGGAACTGAATATAGCTGGGCATCTATTGCAATTAATTGATGTGTAGAAGGAACATCAGACTTCAATTTTGTGGTTTTTCACTTAGGTGCTGAGTACAAAAGTTTTATAAACAGACAGAGCGATACACAGAGGGATGGAAGGTTAGAAGGAACATAAGTAAACCTTGGGGGAGTTAAGTATATTGTATCTTTTACTGTAATGTGCCATTTAAAGAGTCAATGCTCTTAATGTCTGCATAAGCAAAGATGTTGTTTGGTATCAGACCACATGGGGCAGTACTGAGTTCCACCCTGATGACTTGCAGAAGCTGGTATACAAAGAGGGGAGCATTATTAAAAGTTTAATAAAAAGGTGAGATGTGAATTACCCCTTTAAGTGTGCACACATTTGTAGTATAGCCCCAAAATTATCTCCATTAAATTCAAGATCTGATTGAAACATTCAGCTTTGTCTTATTGTTTCCTTGGTACAAAAGCTTTTTCTTGTAGCAAGTTCTTCTTTACATTTCAATTTATCAAAAATCATATAAACATTCATAGTTGGGAACAATAAAACAGATCAATTAATTAAGGGCACAAGAGCATAAAGGGAGCATTTCAAGTGAAAATTAAAGACTGTCCTTCTTCAAGAGAAACACTTTGGTGATTTAAATGGAACCTGTACCAGTTTTATGGTGTTCTAAGGGCAACATAAATAAGTGACTGATTCTCTTAGCAAATGCTGGTCACATTCTTTAATTGGACCCAGTCAATCTGCCAACATCTTGCATTGAAAAGCTCCAGCTCATAATGATGAGTCCTGTATATTTATGAGCCCTCGGACTCTCCCCGCTACCTGCTGCTGATTGACAGTTTTTTTCCATATTAATCAGCAGCAGGTGGGCAGGGGAGTGGCTATAGCTCTGAATAAAAAAAACAAAACGCTGGACTCACTGACATCACCCTGGACTCAAATCAGCTCATTATCATGTGGCATCTTTGTGTGGATATTATGAGGTAACCATCTGTCACACCAGTAAGTGAATACATCTAAGGTACTTTTTAGTAGTTAATGATTGTATATAATTAGTTAGATTGTAATCAAATATCCACATGACAGGTTCCTTTTAACAGTAATATAACCATTATTTATCATTAAGAATGGTAAAATTAGTGAACCAGATTCAAGATTTGCAGTGAAATTGAGGTGATGCTCTTTGGACTTGCTTATCGCTATATTATGACTGCAAACTTTTGCTCTTCACACACTTTATTGATGTGATGATTCTATTTTTCCTCATTAATTACATGAAACAGACCAATTTTTTGTCACCTTGCTTAGAATAAAGTGTGAGAGGTAGCTTTCTTTCAGGGGATCATCCTCACAGATACGGCTTCAGGACACCAGGTTTCAGGTCCAAACAGTGCATTTATTGGGGCACACCAGCACAAGCAAAACAACAAAATAATAAACACTCGCCCATCCAGGCTCTAACTAATACATTAATAACATGTCCCTGTCTCACCTTGTGTAACACAGTTCACACCCGTGATGAGATGCGGCTTTCCCAGCACAACCCCCAGCAGCTTCCAGGCTGCTCCCACACCAGTGTCTCTTGGGGGGATAGTGGTTTTTTCAGCCCTCCCAACTCAGACCACACAGAACCCACTCAAGACTTCTGTGTGCAAGACACCACCCCCTCTCACTCTGAGGATTCCTTTATCTCCAGGTGATTACTGCACCTGGTCTTGCTTCAGACCTGGTGATTTGTGGGGAAGACACAGCAAATCCTGCCTTAATCTCCCCTAACAACGATGAGGTCTGTTACTGCCTCACATACCCCCCCCCCCTTTGTTCAAGACCTTGAGGGTGAAACACATGCTGAACCCACGGGAGGCTGGTGAGATGGCATCCACCTGACCTATAACCTTCCCTGTGTTCTACAGACCCACGCCAGCAGAGCCCAGTTTATAACAAACACCAAGCTCACAGACTTGCCACTCATCCCGTCAGATTCCACCGACGTCTGGTTGCCAATAGCAACCACCTTTGGTTCCCAGGACTTCGACACCGCAGCCTCACTCTCCAAGTTGCCATCGGTCGCAGAACATCCTTTATGCATACCACACATATGATTAATATCATCTGGTACGGGTGGTACACCCTCCAGCACTGCCACATTTATCACAATTTTACATCAGTGACATTTTTACCAACCAGGGCCGCTTCTCCCCTGATCACAACCTGCAATAGAAAAGGCGTGTCATCAACATTGTCACATATTTCATATGACATCATACTTTCATTAGGCACTGCAGACGAATGGCACCTTTACTTTGCATCCTAGGGTAACCACTGTTTTCAATGGTCACATCACTCAAAAGGGTCAGTACCGATTCTTCAGGAGTTTCATCACTAGCTGCAGAAGGGGTACTATTTCCCTGCAGTCCCCATGCCAAAAGGACACCACGGCCCCACTTCACCTCATGTATGCGCACTTTAGTATTACCAAGTTTATAAGTCCCAGTTCTGACTGGAGTCTCACATTCAGTGAGAGCCACCGGATAGTTCATGCTATCCCCACGAATGTCCCACACATAGTTCCCAGCCACCCAGGCTGGCAGGTACCAGGATCACCTGGCTCTCTGTGTCCAACAACGTCTGGACTGCCCTTCTCCATAAGGTCACATATTTGTGTAGCAGTCTCTAGTCCTGGTGTTTTTACACCGACTGGCTTGGCAGATAGCAACTGCTGCGGCTCATACCACAACACAGGGCTTCTCAAGGCATTAGGGCACTGATCAGCAACATGCCCAACCTCCAGAGCCTTGCTCCCTGTCACTTTAACTGCTGTATAAGAAACAACTGGAACGCTCTTACCCTCAGCCGTCACGGTTTGGCGCACCAAAGTGCTGTACGCATGTTTCCACAGCAGTCAACTTCTTTCCCCGGGATGTTGGGAACCTCCAACCCTTGGTTTCTGGTCACAAGAACACACACAGGCTCCTCAGTGCAGTCGTTGCCATCAGAAAAACCTTGACTCCAGACTCCTACCGGACGGTCACTCCAGCCTCACACTTTAGGATTCTGTACCCACTGGCAGGAAATAAGAGAACTCTTGAGAGCTGCACCACTCTCCATCTCACTCTCTTTCCCTTGGTTGCCCTTGGCAACTGCATACATCTTTTCCTCTGGCACTCCACTCTCAGCCAAGTTCAGAGCAGCCTCTGCAAGTGCAGCACTCAGCTTCCTCTACAAGGAATTTGTTTCCTGCACCAGCTGCTTCATTACTTTCACTGTGGCCTCGGTTTTCCGCCAAACCGGGCCACTTCCCCCAGAGGACATCTCCTCCTATATGAGAACTTTCCGCCACACCGGACCATCTTTTACCCAGGTCACCATTTTGACCAAAAATTTTCCACTGGTCAGTCAATGTAAATTTGGGCTACTGGCCCTTTAAGCTTCATCCAGCCTTACAGCAGCAGTCAGTCAGCAGCACCTGCTCGTTCTGCCTTGTCATTGCTCCCTGCAACACTTTACATCACTGTACAGCAATTTTCACAGCACTCCACATGGACAATGCTTGCTGGTGCCCTTAGCAACCTGTTGTTATGCCCTTTTACACGGACACAGCCCTTGCTGGTGTCCGACGATGCCCTGGTGCCCTCTTACCTGCATCCTCCACCAATTGTGAGGGGTATCTTTCTTTCAGGGCATCATCCTCACAGATACGGCTTCAGGACACCAGGTTTCAGGTTCAAATAGTGCGTTTATTGTGGCACACCAGCGCAAGCAAAACAACAAAATAATAAACACTCGCCCATCCATGCTCTAACTAATACATTAATAACATGTCCCTGTCTTACCTTGTGTAACACAGTTCACACCTGTGATGAGATGCAGCTTTCCCAGCACAACCTCCTGCAGTCTCCAGGCTGCTCCCATACCAGTGTCTCTTGGGGATAGTGGTCCTCTCAGCCCTCCCGGCTCAGACCACACAGAACCACTCCAGCTTTCTGTGTCCAAGACACCACCCCCTCTCACTTTGAGGATTCCTTTATCTCCAGGTGATTACTGCACCTGGTCTTGCTTCAGACCTGGTGATTGTGGGGAAGACACAGCAAATCCTGCATATATCTCCCTAACAACCATGAGGCCTGTCACTGCCTCACACAAGATTAAGGAATTTTCTAGTCATGTGTGTTTGATTAACCCGCAGTGTGATATTCAGTTCACCTAATATTAAGGGGTTGTCCGAGTTATTTTTTTGTTCTTTGTATGTTTCTAACTAATCAAATGTGACAGCTTTACCATGCACTTACTGCACCTGTAGTTGCTCCTTTCTCAGATTTCACTGAGGGTCACATGACCTATGATGTCAACCTCTCTCCCTGCTCTGATGATGCTTTGTGCACAAGCCTGAGAGAGCAGATTATAAGTCTGTACACGAGACGTCACAGTTCTGGCCACGCCCCCCTGCACTGGCTGAGCTGCCGCTGCCTCTCCCTGTGTCTCCCTCCCACTGGATACTCAGGAAAGATTAACCCCTTCAGGAGCTCAGACTCAGGGTTGAAGGCTTTACTGAGTAGCTGCAGGAAGTGAGGAGAAAAATGCTGGGCACTGAAGCTGACAAAGGAGTTCTGCAGGGCATTGCATAAGAAACAGGTAGGGAGAAGATCCTGTGTGTATCAGCAGTGTCATTGCACAGCTGGGACTTGTAATCCTACACATACAACATGCTGCTGAGTATCCCAGCAGTCAGACATGTCACTCAGAGCAGACTTATTCACTCCCTTGCAGAGAAGGTGGAGGGGCAGAGATTGTTGTTATTGAAGGTAAACAAAGGGCCAGAAGAGAACCAGGGAAATGAGGAAATATATATTTTTTTAACCTAAAACTTGCTTAGCTCAGTTTATATATGCTGGCTATCCGATTTACAGTGCTATATTTTTTTTTTTCACACCTCGGACAATCCCTTTAAATAAGAAAATACTGTATGTTTGTATTAATGGACATAACCTTAAGGCACATGTTTGCTCATAGCTATTAAGAAACATGCACATAATCAATTTGTAAATTAAATAGCCACTCTTTTTAAATTCTACTTTGGTTCAAAATTATTTCTGATAATTTTTTGTAAATATCCTAAGAGAGGCTAGAACTCTTTTTTTCTGATTCAAAGTTCCAAATGTGCTGCACAAACATACATTTAAAATATAGCATGCAGGCTGGCTGTAGCCACCACTAGTGGGAGCATAAGAACTTACTGCATACTGTTACAAATTGAACTCAGTAATAAAATAGTAAGAAGGGGGCTCCACTGCTATTGTAATGGAAGATGCAGGCAGCTAGAATTCCATGTTTAAATTTATGTCCAATCTGTAATCATGCAGGGCTCTCTATCAGCTCTACAAATAGTATAACATATAACTTTTTGGTTTTAAAAATTGTCTCTATACTTATATTAGTAATGAGTTTAACATTATTAGTTCTTGTGATATAAGTAGATAATTTGAGTCCACTATGTTATTCATGGGCACTGTTGACATCTAATTGCAGAATTATATTTGTTCTATATTTCCTCAGTTTTCACTCTGTCCACCAAGTCTCATAACAGGCTGAAAATTTTTGTTCTGAAGTGGTCACCTGTCAGTAGTCATCTCATTATTATTATGTGCAGGATATAGTGAACAGAGGTAGATAATACAGTGGAGGTAGAACAATACAGTATCATATCATTGACAATAGGTAGTGGAGATACTGTAACTTACTGTAGCTCCCCTTCTCCCAACACAGCAACATTTTCTCAGAACACAAAGCATGACTAGAACAGTCTCCCATATAAATCAATGAGTCATCTCCTGTCCACTGTGCTTATGGTCAAATATCTACAATCAGAAAATAGAAAAGCAGATTAGAAAAACAGAATATGCATCAGTATCTGCTTTTATTCATTAAAAATATAGGTGATATATTCGCTTTAAATGATACCATCCTGTTTTCTGATCATGCCCTGATTTATGCCTAAGGAATCAAAGAGAAGTTGATTGCTCTTGAGTCAACATACAAGATAATTATACAAGTTAACTTGATCTGAGTTAGAAATGAAAATATCATAGAAAATAGAGACGAGTGCTTCATATGTAGGATATGATGTGTATAAGGCACATCTTTGTAAGAATATGTTTGCTTCCCCTGGACTGTCTAGACTTTTGGCAAGCAAAGTAACATCTTATAGCCAGATGTAGTAGGGAAGAAAAAATGACTGCCATCCAGGGCAACTTGTCAAAGAATCTTCAGAGGAAATGCGCCATATGGTGAAGGTCATGATTTTGGAAGATTAAAGTCATGAATTAGGCATTTCAGTTGGCACAGTTTCCAATATCATTCACAATGTTTTGATGATGTCATAGGTCAAAACCACAGAAATAAGATAATAATGCACTTAGTAAAGTAGATGCAAGCAATATATATGGACAAAGTCCTTACTCTGATATGATAATATCTGAGACACTTAGTCAATATATTTTGATCAAAACACATCTAAGCCCGTCTACCAAGCGCCAAGGTGGTCTCAGGTCAGGTGGGTCCTACGCTAAACCTACCTAAGCCATTGGGCTTCTATGTTCAGGAGCGCAGACGCCGCACATATGGTGTGCTGCTCCTAGTCACCTCCATGTGCATCAAGCAACCAATAGGAGGAGGAGCCAGCACACCTATATGTACCACCTAATCAAGGCGCTCTATTGGATAGGAAGGGCAAAAGTGCAGAGGAATGCTACTCCCAAGATAAAATAGGTGCGCATTCACACTTGAAGGTGCCACTCCCTCAAGCAAATACTACATAGACAAAAAAATCACAGAAAAAACTAAGATAAAAACATCCTGCACGGTATGATATACAAATGTGCGGATGTCCCTGGCCATATTATTGAAGAAAACCACAGAAATAAGATAATAATGCACTTAGTAAAGTAGATGCAAGCATTATATATGGACAAAGTCCTCACTTTGATATGACAATATCTGAGACACTTAGTCAATATATTTTGATCAAAACACATCTAAGCCCACCTACCAAGCGCCAAGGTGGTCTCAGGTCAGGCGGGTCCTACGCTAAACCTACCTAAGCCATTGGGCTTCTATGTTCAGGAGTTTTTTCTGTGATTTTTTTGTCTATGTAGTATTTGCTTGAGGGAGTGGCACCTTCAAGTGTGAATGCGCACCTATTTTATCTGGGAGTAGCATTCCTCTGCACTTTTGCCCTTCCTATCCAATAGAGCGCCTTGATTAGGTGGTACATATAGGTGTGCTGGCTCCTCCTCCTATTGGTTGCTTGATGCACATGGAGGTGACTAGGAGCAGCACACCATATGTGCGGCGTCTGCGCTCCTGAACATAGAAGCCCAATGGCTTAGGTAGGTTTAGCGTAGGACCCGCCTGACCTGAGACCACCTTGGCGCTTGGTAGGCTGGCTTAGATGTGTTTTGATCAAAATATATTGACTAAGTGTCTCAGATATTATCATATCAGAGTGAGGACTTTGTCCATATATAATGCTTGCATCTACTTTACTAAGTGCATTATTATCTTATTTCTGTGGTTTTCTTCAATAATATGGCCAGGCACATCCGCACATTTGTATATCATACCGTGCAGGATGTTTTTATCTTAGTTTTTTCTGTGATTTTTTTGTCGATGTCATAGGTCAACTCTCAGTGAATTCCACAAATGTTGACACCTGAGCAACAAAAACTTGTCGCCAGCAATGGTGATGAAACATGGTTCCCTCACCATGATACTGAGACCAAACAAGAGTCCATGCAATGGAAGCACAAGGGATGACTAACTCCAAAGGAATTTCGTGTGTAGCAGTCAGCTAGAAAGATCAAATCAGTTTTCTTTTGTAATGCATTTTTTTTAGATTATAATAAAATGAAATCTGAGAACATCACTTGGAATATGTTTATTTCATCTCTGATAATAGCAAAATACTAGAATAATGATTTTTTTGAATGTCTCTTCAAAGATGAAATACAGTATATCTGATGACTCAAAAACAACAGAAAAAGATATGCACAATGTGGCTTTGGCCTTCAATGTGATTACATAAAAGTGTATATATTTTATTTAATTCCATACAGTCTATTCCTCCCCTTCCAAACTACCTCCACTGAATGTTTATCTAAACAGTTACATTTGGAATGATGACTAATAGTGCTTTAACGAAAAACAACTGAAATATCTTCTATTCTTCTTACATTGCATAGAAGGTTCCCCTCAATTTTCTGTAGTTAAATGAAAATCACATATAGATATTCTGGTAACTGAGCAGTATTTAATGTTTTAGTAACTGCAGAATCAAACTGTCCCCTAATTCAGCCCACAGAGACAATGAGTATAGTAGGTGCATACAAAGAGAAACACATTTCAAGTGCTGATTAACACCATCACATCTTTGGCCACATTGAACTCTACTTACAAGTGACTGTTAAAATTCTGAAAGTGTCAAAATGCTATAAAAATTAAAAAGTCCTACTCTCCTCACTCAATCCCATTTTGATGTTTCCCACATCTTCTTTGGTTTCTACTGCCTGGTCCCTCTTGGCACACATAAATTACTCCCAATCATTGTTTGATGTGGTTCACCTCTTCAGCTAATGATTGGTTGAGTGCTCACTAGTGATGAGCGGCAGGTGCCATATTCGATTTCGACGAAATTCGCGAATATTCGATAGAATATTAGTTTCATATTCGTCGAAATCGAATATTCGTCATTATTCTAGTTATCGCTAACTTAAGGCTACTTTCCTATTGGTTTGATATCTAGAATTAGCGAAGATGACGAATATTACGAATGTATTCGTCATATTCCTCAAAACGAAGATAACGAAGTATTCTACATCTTCGTTTTAGCTACCTATTCGTCAACTTCGCTAATTCTAGCAATCAAATAGGAAAGTTGACTATAGAGACAGCTAAGTTTAATTCGCTATGCGATTATATTACTGTTTTTTTTTTTTTTTATTGAATAGTTAAATACTTGATTATTATAATGCTTCTATTTATAAAAAAAAAGCAAAGTAATATAATCGCATAGCGAATTAAACACAGCTGTCTCTATAGTCAACCTTCCTATTTGATTGCTAGAATTAGCAAAGTTGACGAATAGGTAGCGAAAAACGAAGATGGAGAATACTTTGTTATCTTCGTTTTGAGGAATATGACGAATACATTCGTCATATTCCCTAATTCTACCAAGCCAACCATAGTAAACCAGGTCCAAGTTGAAATAGCAATGCGATTAATTAAAGTTATAATAATCGAATTTCGATTTCAACTTAGCACTGCTATATTCCATATTATGGTGATGGGGACACTCCATGAGCACGTAAGTAATCAGAAGCGGCAACGGTCACTGACTGGAGCAGCCAGGAAGCCAGGAATCCTAAGGACAGGTAAGAACTACTTTTGGGAAGTGGGAAAGAAAAAAATATAACAAAAAAAAAAAAAAGAATATTCGAAATATCGAATTTATAGCACTATATTCTAAATATTTGCGAATTTGCGAAGTGCCGATATTCGCTAAAAAAATTCGATATTCGAATATTCGTGCTCAACACTAGTGCTCACATTACTTGTGTACCAAGAAGGTCCAAGAAGTAGAGACCAATAGAAGAACTTTTTTATGCCATTCTGACCTTTAAAAAAATACTTTAATTGCTTGATGCTTTATTTAGTCCTCAACCTTTCTCTACTTTATTTTTGTTTGCTGATGCTAAGGTGCTGTGGAAAGGGGAAACCTGAGCATCTCTTACTCCAGTCTGGGGATTCAGGAGAGTAGCTTCTAATAGAGTTTCTAGTTTTGAATTCTTGCATAGATTCTATGCAGTGATGTACAAACCGGATTCCAAAAAAGTTGGGACACTATACAAATCGTGAATAAAAACTGAATGCAATGATGTGGAGGTGCCAACTTCTAATATTTTATTCAGAATAGAACATAAATCACGGAACAAAAGTTTAAACTGAGAAAATGTACCATTTTAAGGGAAAAATATGTTGAATCAGAATTTCATGGTGTCAACAAATCCCCCAAAAGTTGGGACAAGGCCATTTTCACCACTGTGTGGCATCTCCCCTTCTTCTTACAACACTCAACAAACGTCTGGGGACCGAGGAGACCAGTTTCTCAAGTTTTGAAATAGGAATGCTCTCCCATTCTTGTCTAATACAGGCCTCTAACTGTTCAATCGTCTTGGGCCTTCTTTGTTGCACCTTCCTCTTTATGATGCGCCAAATGTTCTCTATAGGTGAAAGATCTGGACTGCAGACCGGCCATTTCAGTACCCGGATCCTTCTCCTACGCAGCCATGATGTTGTGATTGATGCAGAATGTGGTCTGGCATTATCTTGTTAAAAAATGCAGGGTCTTCCCTGAAAGAGATGATGTCTGGATGGGAGCATATGTTGTTCTAGAACCTGAATATATTTTTCTGCATTGATGGTGCCTTTTCCAGACATGCAAGCTGCTCATGCACACGCACTCATGCAACCCCATACCATCAGAGATGCAGCCTTCTGAACTGAGCGTTGATAACAACTTGGGTTGTCCTTGTCCTCTTTGGTCCGGATGACATGGCGTCCCAGATTTCAAAAAGAACTTCGAATCGTGACTCGTCTGACCACAGAACAGTCTTCCATTTTGCCACACTCCATTTTAAATGATCCTGGTCCAGTGAAAACGCCTGAGCTTGTGGATCTTGCTTAGAAATGGCTTCTTCTTTGCACTGTAGAGTTTCAGCTGGCAACGGCGGATGACACGGTGGATTGTGTTCACTGACACTGGTTTCTGGAAGTATTCCTGAGCCCATTCTGTGATTTCCTTTACAGTAGCATTCCTGTTTGTGGTGCAGTGTCATTTAAGGGCCCGGAGATCACGGGCATCCAGCATGGTTTTACGGCCCTTGACCCTTACACACAGAGATTGTTCCAGATTCTCTGAATCTTCGGATGATGTTATGCACAGTTGATGATGATAAATGCAAAGTCTTTGCAATTTTTCGCTGGGTAACACCTTTCTGATATTGCTCTACTATCTTTCTGCGCAACATTGTGGGAATTGGTGATCCTCTACCCGACTTGGCTTCTGAGAGACACTGCCACTCTGAGAAGCTCTTTTTATACCCAATCATGTGGCCAATTGACCTAATTAGTGTTAATTGGTCTTCCAGCTCTTCGTTATGCTCAAATTTACTTTTTCCAGCCTCTTATTGCTACTTGTCCCAACTTTTTGGGGATTTGTTGACACCGTGAAATTTTGAATCAACGTATTTTTCCTTTAAAATGATACATTTACTCGGATTAAATGTTTGATCTGTCATCTACGTTCTATTACAAATAAAATATTGACATTTGCCATCTTCACATCATTGCATTCAGTTTTTATTCACAATTTGTTTAGTGTCCCAACTTTTTTGGAATCCGGTTTGTAATTATTGTAAATAGTGTTGAGTGAAGTGCACTTCGGATCAGAGATCAGAAATTGCTTCATTCCAGCATTAAAATGTATGGCTTGGCGGAGTTGAAGTTCATTATGTTCAAAGTCTCACGGGATTTCGTTGAATAACTTCAGCATTCGATTTTTCAACCTAAACCATTTAAAATGGTTTTCAAGTTGAAGAATTGAATATCGAAGTTCTCCACCAAAGTCTCATGAGACTTCAGACCTAAATAATTTTCACCTCTGCATAGCCCATACATTAAATGCTATATGGAGACGGGTCTCTGTACAGCATTCTAACAAAGTTTTGAACGAAATAACTTTGGATCTCTGATTCAAAGCGTGCTTAGCTCAACACTAATTGTAAATGTCAAATAGCGATGGTAGCTCAATTATTAAAATGTTAGAAAGAAACCAGTCTATTCTATAATAACTTATGTTTCCAGTTTCCATGTTATTTGTAAACTGCTACCAAGAATATTACAGTGCATTTAGAAATTCTTCAGACCCTTCACTATTTCACATTTTGTTATGTTATGGCCATGTGCGAGAATAAAAAAATCAAGTTTCACCCCATCATTCTACACTCTATACCTCATAATGACAAAGTGAAAATAAAATGTTTGAAATCTTTGCTATTTTATTGAAAAGGGAAAACTAAAATGACCCGAGTAGAATAGTATGCAGAGTCTTTGCTTGGTACTTATTTTATGCACCTTTGATGGTGATTAGAGCCTCCAGTCTTCTTGGATATGATGCCACAAGGTTTGCACAACCTATTGTCACCGCCAGCTCTCTGAGAAGCTGTGGCAGACGTTCTTCTGTATCTCCTGCATGATGTTCTTTGTTTGGTTTCACTTTGTCATCTCTTTTCCTTCTCCCAGCTGTCATCTATTTACACTGATTGCCTCCCTTTATATTCCCTCCCATACTGCCTCACTTTGCGGTTTATACTACTTCCTGGATTGTGTTCACTGCAAGAGGCTGCAACTGCTGGTTCCTCAGATAAGTCTTTTTCTTTATTTGTGTTTCCATGCTGGCTTGATTCTAGGTGACCCTGACTCCCTCCGTATTAAGTGCAGGGAGCTGGTGGTCGTGTCCCTTCACTATTACCACCTACCATGTTTGCTGTTCCAGAAATTCAATTTCTGGGTTTTCTTCTCTCCGCTTCTGGTTTTCGCATGGACCCTGAGAAGGTCCGCGCTGTGCTTGATTGGGAGCTTCCTGAGAATCAGAAGGCGCTGATGCGGTTTTTGGGTTTTGCCAATATTACAGGAAGTTCATTTTGAATTATTCCTCTGTGTTAAGCACTCACTGATATGACTAAAAAGGCAGTATTTTTTTTCCTCCTGGTCGGTAGATGCGCTTAAGGCTTTTTCTAGTATCAAAGAGAGTTTTGCTTCCGCTCCATCTTGGTACAACCTGATGTCTCTCTGCCTTTCATTGCTGAGGTGGACGCTTCTGAGCTGGGTGTGGGTGCGGTCTTGTCTCAGGGTCCCTCTCCTGCAAATGGCGACCGTGTGCCTTTTTCTCAAGGAAACTCTCTTCTGCAGAGAGAAATTACGATGTGGGAGATAGGGAGTTGTTGGCCATCAAACTTAGCTTTTGAGGGTGGCGCCATTGGCTAGAGGGAGCCAGACACCCTATAACCGTGTTTACGACCATAAGAATCTGGCCTACTTGGAATCAGCCAAGCGTCTGAATCCAAGACAGGCCAGGTGGTCTTTATTCTTTTCTAGGTTTAATTGTGTTGTCACGTTTCGCCCTGGGATTAAAAATGTGAAGGCTGATGCCCTGTCACAATGTTTTCCGGGAGGGGGGAACTTTGAAGACTCGGGTCCCATTTTGGCTGAAGGGGTGGTCGTCTCTGCTCTTTATCCTGATTTGGAGGCAGAGGTTCAGGCAGCCCAGGCAGAGGCTCCTGATCTTTGTCCTCCTGAGAGGTTGTTTTTGCCTCTCGCTTTACGACACAAGGTTTTTAAGGAGCACCACGATACTGTCCTTGCTGGGCACCCGGGGAGTAGAGCCACAGTGGCTCTCATTGCTCGGAGATTCTGGTGGCCGGCTCTTCGTAAGACGGTTGAGGGTTTTGTGGCAGCCTGTGAGACCTGCGCTCGTGCCAAGGTCCCTCATTCACGGCCATCGGGTTCTCTCCTCCCGTTACCCATTCCTTCCCGTCCTTGGACGCATCTGTCCATGGACTTCATTACGGACCTGCCTCGTTCCTCGGGGAAGACTGTGATTCTGGTAGTAGTCGACTGTTTTAGCAAAATGGCGCATTTCATTCCCTTTCCTGGGTTACCCAATGCTAAAATGCTGGCGCAAGCATTTGTTGATCACATTGTCAAATTGCATGGCATTCCTTCAGATCATAGTTTCTGATAGGGGCACGCAGTTTGTTTCAGATTCTGGATGGCCTTCTGTTCTCGCTTGGGGGTTCAGTTGTCGTTCTCTTCTGCTTTTCACCGCAGTCGAATGGCCAGACCGAACGTGTCAATCAGAATCTGGAGACATATCTGCGCTGTTTTTTTTCCAGAGAATCAGGAGGATTGGTGTTCATTTTTGTCCCTTGCTGAGTTTGCTTTAAATAACTGTCGCAGGAGTCCTCGGATAAGTCCACCATTTTTTTGGTGCATATGGGTGTCATCCGCAGTTTGGGACATTCTCTGGAGAGGGGTCTTCTGGTTTACCTCATGAGGAGAGATTTTCCTCGACTTTGTCATTTATTTGGCAAAAGATTCAGGGTAATCTGAAGAGGATGAGTGAGACATATAAGCGTGTGGCGGATAAGAGACGTGTGCCTGGTCCGGACCTGAATCTGGGTGATCTGGTGTGGTTGTCTACAAAGAATATCAAACTGAAGGTTCCCTCCTGGAAGTTGGGTCCTAAGTTTATTGGGCCTTACAAGATCTTGTCCGTCATCAATCCCGTTGCCTTCCGTCTTGATCTTCCTCAGATCCTCAGATCTTCCTAGGATTGTGGATTCTCGCATTATCCACGGTTCTCTCCAGTACCTTGTTCATTGGGAGGGGTTATGGTCCTGAGGAGAGGATGTGGGTCCCAGTGGCGGACATTAAGGCCACTCGTCTTATCAGGGCTTTCCATAGGTCCCATCCTGAGAAGGTGGGCTCTGAGTGTCCAGAGTCCACTCGTAGAGGGAGGGGTACTGTCACCGCCAGCTTTCTGAGAAGCTGTGGCAGACGTTCTTCTGTACCTCCTGCATGATGTTCTTTGTTTTGGTTTCACTTTGTCATCTCTTTTCCTTCTCCCAGCTGTCATCTATTTACACTGATTGCCTCCCTTTATATTCCCTCCCATACTGCCTCACTTTGCGGTTTATACTACTTCCTGGATTGTGTTCACTGCAAGAGGCTGCAACTGCTGGTTCCTCAGATAAGTCTTTTCCTTTATTTGTGTTTCCATGCTGGCTTGATTCTAGGGGACCCTGACTCCCTCCGTATTAAGTGCAGGGAGCCGGTGGTCGTGTCCCCTCACTATTATAGGGTTTTCAGGTGTCACACAGTCTAGGTACGAGGGCATGCAATTTTCTATCATAAAGATCTTGGCATGGGCAAAGCAGTCAGGGTGAGCTCTAGGGGTTTTATAGGGCTCACCCATATGTTCCTTAGTTTGGGATCAAGTCAGTCGGATGTTTATTTATGACTTCCAGTTTTCTGCAACACCATCTGTGACACCTATATTTGGGGATTTTCTGTCATTTTTCTCTGCAGATGTTCTCAAGCTCTGTCAGATTGGACAGGGGCTATCAGTGGAAAGCTATTGTTATGTCTCTCCAGAGATATTTGATTGGGTTCAAGGTAGAATTTGGGATGCACCACTCTAGAACATTCACAGAGTTGTCCCTAAGCCACTCCTGTGGTAATGTGGCTGTGTGCTTAGGGTCATTGTCTTGTTGAAAGGTGAACTTTCAGCCCAATCTGAGATCCAGAGCTAGGATTCTTCCAGACATGATACTTAGAATTGAGGCTAATAAATTCATTCAGACCAGATCTTGTTTCTTACAGTCTGAAAGTCAATTAAGTGCTTTTTTTTTTTTAGCAAATTCAGGTGTGCTTTCATGTGTCTTTTACTAAGGAGAGGCTTCTTTCTGGCCATTCTGCCATAAAGCCCAGATTGGTGGAGTTCTGCAGTGATTGTTGATCTTGTAAAAGTTTCTTCCATCTGCACCTCTCTTCCCAAACCTTTCTCCCCTGATTACTTAGTTTAATGGCATGGCCACTGAACTCTACATGCAGTTCTTTCCCCCTCATGACTTGTTTTTTGATCTGACATGCATTGTCAACTGGGAGATCTTCTATAGATAGGGGTGTGTTTTCCCATATCAGTTTAATTACTGAAATTACCACAGGTGGACTCCAATCAAGCTATATAAACAATCACGAGAAATGGGATGCCCCAGAGATAAATTTCAATAGTCAGAGCAAAAAGTCAGAATACTTATGCCCATGTGAGATTCTCACAGATTAGACTTTTTGATAAATTAGCAAAAATTTCTATAATTCTGTTCTCACTTTCTCAATATGAGGCACTTAGTGCAGAATGATGGGGCTGAAACTTGATGTTTTTAAATTCAATTTTAGTACAAAATGTTAAAAAAAGAAAGGGTCTGAAATACCATGCAATATTCTATTAAACTAATTTCCACAAATTATAGATAGAGAGATATATTGGTAGACTCTGCTCTGCATGCAAAATAGTGAAAAATTTGCATTCCCTCTCCCTCAAAAATTCTAATTATTTGGATAAAGTAATACTAATAATAATTGGTTGCAATGTATTATTTTAAAGATTTAGGGGATTACACAGAGAGATTCAAAAATCCTGTTTTGGCTTATCCACAGAAAAACTCCAATTTAATTAATTTCCCCTGTGGCACATATGCTCTAAAATCATTATTTGGTTTACTTTGTGCCAGAGAGTCGTGAAAAAAATAAATTAACAATCTTTTTTCTAGAACCTTAATGGCAAAATATTTGTTTCAATGTAACCATTTCACTATATAGAGTTTGAAAATGAGACTACATTGTAACATTAACATTATAAAATGCTAATATAAATATATATATATAGCGCAATACACAAGTTTTTAGATTTAAGGAATATAATTTATATTAGTAACTTTATGCAAAACATATGGGAATACCTGATCAAACCAAACCTATATGAGTTTCTTGGACACCCCATTCCAAAATCCGGGCTGGGGGGGGGGGGGGGGGGGGTTGGCTAGGGGCTTTTGCAGGTATAACAACCTCCACTATATCCACAATATTTTGAAGTGTGTAGGAATTTTAGCCCATTCAGCAAAATGAGCATTTGTGAGGTGAAGGGGAGGTGGGTTGAAAACAGCATTGCAATATAAGACATTACAAAATGGCGATTCTACTCAGACCATTTGAATTTTTGTGCACCAAAATTGTCAATCATGTCATTACGGAGCTTAATTGTACACAGTTGCACAATCTTGCTGGTATAAGTATAAGACCTTCCTTAAACTATTGCCAAATATTGCTTTAGGATAGGTCATTAATATTTGATCAGTGGGGGGTTGACACCCAGCCCTCCCACCGATCAGCTGTTTGTTGCCGCAGCTGGTGCTAGAACTAGCACCTTAAATGAAGTGAGAAGCACATCTTCCATCAAAGTGTAGTGGTTGTGCTGGAATACTGCAGCTCAGCTCCAATTTACTGTATGGGAGCTGAGTTTTAGTAACCTAGCATGATCACTACATTTGCTTTGTTTTGAATGCTAGTTCCAGCACCAGTGGCTGCAAGGAACAGCTGATCAGTGGGGGTGCTGAATGTCTGACACCCATCAATTGCATTTTGGTGACATATCCTGAGGTTAGAAAAAAAGAAGATAGAGGACTGCCACTCCCAAGTTGCTTGTAGTTTAAATTTTATTGGTCACAAGTTCAGTGATGTGTTTCGGCACATATAATGCCTTTATCAAGCTGTGAATAAGTGGCTATGATTGCCACTTATTCACAGTTTGATAAAGGCATTATATGTGCCGAAACACATCACTGAACTTGTGACCAATACAATTTAAACTACAAGCAATTTGGGAGTGCCAGTCCTCTATCTTCTTTTTGTCTATTGGTGGAATCTGACCTTTGAACCGAGCACCCCGACTTATAACACAGTGCCGACCGATTTGGACAGCATATCCTGAGGTTGCATCATAAATATCAGAAGCCCAAAAAAAACAAACAAACAAAGCTTTATTTAGATGTTCCATATATTTTAAAGAAGTTCTCCATTATTAGAAAAACATGGCTGCTTTCTTCCAAATACAATGCCACACGTGTCTATGGTGTGTGTGGTATTGCAGGGCAGATTAATTAATTTGAAAGGAAATGAGCTACAATACCAGAAGAAAGCAGTCATGTTTTTCTAACGATGGACAACCCCTTTAAGCTACTTTGTCTTTGAAGAAAGAGTTACAATTGGCAGACATTGCTTTATACCATATTTTTTGTATTTCATAAGGTGTTTGTATCTCAATTCAAAAGGCACAAGTGCAAATATCCAATAGGGTTTGATAGTTATTGCCACCTGGATAAAGCTAAAAATGACAGACCAAAGCACTGCTCTAGACAGGATTCTAAGACTGTAAGTAAAGCGATAACACTTGATATTAGTTTGCCATCAAGTTAAGTGAGCAAACAGCTCTTAATGAATATAGTCCTTGATTCTTCAGAAGTCTCAACCCTACGTTCTTCAAAGAACGTTGATATTGGCCTATAGCACGGATCATTTAACATGCTTCGCTTAAAATGTGAGGAGCAAAAGGATCTTCTCCATCCTAATTAGATTTTATAATGATGTTCTTGACTTGAGTGGAGAGAATGTGCTTATTAGGCAAGGCTTTAAGTGTTCAGTAAAGTGCCTTGCAGCCTCATTACCAATAATCCCCTATTGACCTGTTCTTAACAGTAGTATGTAATTGCAATACAGATATACATTCACAGTGTGATACTCATTCATGACATTGTCTAAAACATGTACAAGGAGAATTTGTGGAATTTTCACAAACTTGGAATACATGGAAGGAATGTCTTTAGAGCATATAGGGGCAGTTTTATCATAGACCGGCAGTGTACGCCTGCCTATGATAACCAGGCACAGCATCCAGCAATCTGTGCACCTATACTGATATATACACCAGCCCCTGGTAGGCATAGATTTCAGTGTTCTTTTATGCCAGAAAACTGGCGCAAAAGGTGAACTTTACAACTCTGTGTTTTCATGCCACAGCAACAGAATTTTGTCACAGGTGGTGGTTTTACGCTGTGGTCAGTATTTACCTTTACTTGGATTGCTAGCATAGTATTGCCTAATATACTGTATTGCTACTTTGGAGGCAGTTTTCCTTGGTTCATATTGTGCACATGGTTCCTTTATAATTTGTGCATAGATTGGTCTCAATGCTAGAAGAGCAGTAGGAGAACAAGGGCTGAGACCTGTCATCCATGCTCGTGTTGTATCTCCGGGTCTCAGTGCTTTATCAGTGTATCTCCTGCAGCGAGCACCGAGACAAGGAGATATAGAGCAGCACAGACAACAGGTCTCATGCCCCTGCTCTTTGGGTTTTGTTATTGTAGAGTACACTGTGCAGAAAAATGATATGTTAACTCTATTCTTATGGTCAGTACAATCACAGGGATACCAATTGTATGTTTGTTTTTTGTTTTTTAGTTTTTTTTTCATTTTTGCTACTTTTACATAATACAAACATTTGTTATGTGTTTTTATCAAATTTTTTGAGAGCCATATTGTTTTTATTATTCTGGCAATGGTCTTCTATGAGTTGACATTTATGTTGCTACCATTTTGATGTACACTGTTCAAAAAAATAAAGGGAACACTTAAACAACACACTGTAACTCCAAGTCAATCACACCTCTGTAAAAAACAAACTGTCCACTTAGGAAGCAACACTGAGTGACAATCAATTTCACATGCTGTTGTGCAAATGGGATAGACAACAGGTGGAAATTATAGGCAATTAGCAAGACACCCCCAATAAAGGAGTGGTTCTGCAGGTGGTAACCACAGACCACTTCTCAGTTCCTATGCTTCCTGGCTGATGTTTTGGTCACTTTTGAATGCTGGCGGTGCTTTCACTCTAGTGGTAGCATGAGACAGAGTCTACAACCCACACAAGTGGCTCAGGTAGTGCAGCTTATCCAGGATGGCACATCAATGCGAGCTGTGGCAAGAAGGTTTGCTGTGTCTGTCAGCGTAGTGTCCAGAGAATGGAGGGGCTACCAGGAGACAGACCAGTACATCAGGAGACGTGGAGGAGGCTGTAGGAGGACAACAACCCAGCAGCAGGACCGCTACCTCCGCCTTTGTGCAAGGAGGAACAGGAGGAGCATTGCCAGAGCCCTGCAAAATGACCTCCAGCAGGCCACAAATGTGCATGTGTCTGCTCAAACGGTCAGAAACAGACTCCATGAGGGTGATATGAGGGCCCGACGTCCACAAGTGGGGGGTTGTGCTTACAGCCCAACACCACCGTGCAGGATGTTTGGCATTTGCCAGAGAACACCAAGATTGGCAAATTCGCCACTGGCGCCCTGTGCTCTTCACAGATGAAAGCAGGTTCACACTGAGCACATGTGACAGACGTGACAGAGTCTTGAGACGCCGTGGAGAACGTTCTGCTGCCTGCAACATCCTCCAGCATGACCGGTTTGGCATTGGGTCAGTAATGGTGTGGGGTGGCATTTCTTTGGAGGGCCGCACAGCCCTCCATGTGCTCGCCAGAGGTAGCCTGACTGCCATTAGGTACCGAGATGAGATCCTCAGACCCCTTGTGAGACCATATGCTGGTGCGAATGGCCCTGGGTTCCTCCTAATACAAGACAATGCTAGACCTCATGTGGCTGGAGTGTGTCAGCAGTTCCTGCAAGACAAAGGCATTGATGCTATGGACTGGCCTGCCCGTTCCCCAGACCTGAATCCAATTGAGCATATCTGGTGCATCATGTCTCGCTCTATCCACCAACGTCACGTTGCACCACAGACTGTCCAGGAGTTGGCAGATGCTTTAGTGAAAAATTTGATTTCCATTTTTACATTTTTGTGTGATTTTGTTGTCAGCACATTCAACTATGTAAAGAACAAAGTATTTCAGAAGAATATTTAATTAATTCAGATCTAGGATGTGTTATTTTTGTGTTACGTTTATTTTTTTGAGCAGTGTACATAAAACTTTTTGATCACTTGATATTATGTTTTTTGGGAGCTGAGGTAACAAAAAATGTTTTTGGTTTTTTAATGATGTTTATCTGACAGAGTAGATCATGTGATTTTTTTTATAGACAACAACATTACATATGTTGTGAAAAATTTCAATTTTTTTATTTTTTCAGTTTTACACAACAAAAACATTTTTAAAGAATCCTGTTTTTGTTACATAGTTACATAGTTAATAATGTTGAAAAAAGACATAAGTCCATCAAGCTCAACCAAGGGATAGGTAGGCATGCGAATCCCAGAAGGAATTAAGACTCAGATTTCTACACATTTTCATAAGCATTTAATGTTGTTTACTTTTAAGAATTCATCTAAACCCTTTTTAAAACTGTCCACTGTTCTTGCTGTGACCACGTCCTGATGAAGTCTATTCCACAGCTTCACAGTTCTTACAGTAAAGAAGCTTTGACATTTCCAGAGACTGAACTTTTTCCGCTCCAATCGGAGGCAGTGCCCCCTTGTTTTTTGAGCGCATTTTACTTGGAACAGTTTTTCACCGTATTTTTAGTATGCCCCATTTATATATTTGTATAGGTTAAAGGGGTTGGCCACTCTCCAAGTATTTGCTACTACTGTGTGGGAGGCAGGGAAAAAGTTAATTTCCAAATATATGTTATTAAGCAGATCTGCCTTTTTTTCTATTATCTAAAGCCACGCCCCCTAAGCCCACTCTGCCCTGCAGCCGAATCCGTCCATAGCTGCACGCGACATGTAGGAGCTTCACAACAAGCTCGTCCATGCCAGATGATCTGTGCAGTCTATCTGCGCCTGCGCACTTCTCCCTCACCTGCAAGAGCAAAGCATGTACAGTCTGCTCCCATCACTGGTGCCCTCCGAGTGTGAAAGAAATCAGCAGCTAGTGGAGAAGGAGGATTTGCTTCCCTGAAGTTCCCTGCCATAACACCCTCCTGTGCCCCTGAATACAGTAGGGATTTGAAAGATTTTTTTCCGGTCGCTGACCTGACCCGAAAATGGGTGGGGCTAATGAAAAATGGGCGGAGCCTAGATTTTGCCAAATATATATATATATATATATATATGCGCAAAGAAAAGGGGGTTAGTCAGCACATCCCAATGCGCAGGTGCACGCTGCCATGGCTAAAAACATAGAGAAAAAAGACAATGCAACAGCACCCTGCATACCAGATAGAAAGTACAATAATGCCATAGTCACAAAAATATTATAGTGCTAATGCTACGCTTATTTATAAAGTGAGATGCTTGGCAAATGCATTTTGTACAAAACCATATGAGCACGTCTGCCGAACGTCAAGGCGATCTCTGTAAGACAGGTCCTAACACTAAATACTACCTGTTATGCGCCATAATTTCTTAACTCATCGCGTTATCTTGAGACAAAAGCCATTGAAAAGCAATTGAAGGTGTTTGCTTAGATTAGATAACACAACTCAGAAATCTCTGAAAACAGGAGTGTTAACTCTACTCCATCCGTATCTATCCATTTAGGACCATGAAGAGTATGTCAGCCATCTCATGTGTATCTTATAAAGCTGCCACCTGGTCTTTGGTCTCCCAGCTTAAATTACTACCTGATGTGGTTATTCTGCTAATCTTTTCTGTCCATCTGACTTCACCTGGATAGAAAATCAAGCAACTTGACAATTCAACGCTTTGTTTTTTGTGGGAGTAAAGCCACTTTCACACACTCAGTGTTTGGTCAGTGTTTGATCGTGATTTTGATCAGTGATTGTGGGCCAAAAGCAGGTGCAGGTCAAATTCAAAGAACCTGTACAAATCTTTCCATTATACCTTATCTGTGTGTAGACTTCACTCCTGGTTTTGGCTCACAATTAGTGTTAAGCAAAGCGAAGCACTCGAAGTTGAATTTGGTCCTAAGTTTAGGAAAACTTCAATTTACAATGAAGTGGAATTTCCTTGGTACTGTAACATCAGTTTTTCCTAAAATGGCAGCTGCACGTGTTACCTTCTATACCTCTCTATACCTCTCCTGGTGCCAGCCGGCTTCCAATGAATGCAGGGAGGTATAGAGTACATTCCCTGGATTTAATCAAGGCCATTATGGCACAAAAAATACTAAAAGGCAGAGTGGACCCAGCTTGCATGTGGAACCTGCATTCCCTGAATTTTATGGTGGCCAGTATGGAGATCGCCATAGAGATCGCGTTGATGTCGGCAGACAGGCCCAAAAAAATTGGTACAAAATGAGCATAGCCTTAGCACCAGAATATTTTCTATAACTATGGCATTCTTGTATGTTATTTGTATTTGCAGAGTGTTGTTGCATTGTGTTTTTTTCATAGCCAAGTAATGATAGCCACTGGCTCTGCTCCAATTTTCAATGACGATGAGGACAGTCATCAGTTACAGGCCAACCCAGATTTGGAAGAGAGGTCCGCTGCAGACTCCTTTAGGCGTGCAACCACTGATGATGACAGTCGGGTTTGAGCACATGTTGCAAGACGTCAGGAGACATGTGCAAGAGACAAGTGAGGGTGACACAAGTGGCAGTAGGGTGGCAGCATACATGAGACAATAGGATGGCAGTGTACCTGTGAAGTCGAGATAAATCAGTGAAGGGTAGGGAACAGGGGGTAGTCACCCACCCCGAGTGTCACACCGGTCACTGTAAAAAATATATATATATACGGTTGAGCGCCAAACTCCCAAAATACAGAGTATAAGTAAGTGATGGTGTTAGATAATCGTTGACGGTATCAAAAAACCAAAAGTGTACCTGTGAGCCAGCAGGGTAGAAGCATTGGGAGATCTGAAGCCAAATGTGGTAGGAGTAATCCGTTTGCCACTTGGGAGACTACCTGAGATAAATACATAGCAGTGCATGGCCTCATAAAGCATTGTCAGGCATCACATAGTGGTGGAGGGAAAATGCAACATTCAGGAGTGCGTGAATTTTTCACAAAGTCACAAGGGGCTGTTAGCATGTGCTATGCAGGATGTGTGTGCAGAAGGTAAGGATGGCAATGTTGGCACGACAGCCCTGTGTTATCACATGGAGTGTCACCCTAATGTGGCGTCGAAAAACCGTGGAACTCTTTTAGTCTTACCGCCTGATGCAGCAACAGTTGCATCTCCCACCGGCCCAAACCCAGCCTAAACCCCTCTTAGGTAGTCAGGGCTCATCACTGTCAGCAGAAGGAAGCTATCATTCCTTCCCATTGACTTCAGTTTCGTCTATTGCTCCTGATATTCCTCCTCCTCCTACTCCTCGTCACTTGTTTGGATAGAAATTGATCACTGAGACGATTGCAAAAAGACAACAATATGTGTGCACTCATCCAACAGTGCAGAAGCTGAACGTGCATTGGCAAATTTGATGGTACTATAGTCCCTCCCTTTCCATGTAGTTGACTTTGCCCATTTCAGAGAACTGATGGCTTGTGTCCACTAAAGGTGGAGAGTACCAAGCCAACATTACTTTTCCAAAAAAGCTGTACCAGCCCTGCACACGTACATTGAGCAGGAGGTGGGCCAGTCCTTGGGCCTCTTGGTGTCTGGCAGAGTTTATGCCAGTGCTAATGCATGGAGTTTTAACTATAGTCAAGGACAATAGCTACTAGAGAGGGGTCGTTGATCCAGGGAGTTATTCTGATTGCCTGATTGGAGTCGGGAAGGAATTTTTTATTCCCCTAAAGTGAGGAAAATTGGCTTCTACCTCACATGTTTTTTTTTGCCTTCCTCTGGATCAACTTGCAGGATAACAGGCCGAACTGGATGGACAAATGTCTTTTTTCGGCCTTATGTACTATATGTACTATGTTACTATGACAATATAAGTAATTCACAGCCCACTGAATAAATGGGGCTCTGGCCCAGGCACACCAGCAACTTGGCCAGGTGATGGCAATGCCACTTCCGCATTTTAATGCTGGGATTTGTGCTCAAATGTCCTCCTCTGCCTCCAAATCTTCCACCTTGTCCTCATCCTCCCCTCTAGGCACAGGTTCCAGTGGTCCTCTAGCATATCACCTAGGCAAAGTTTGGCGTTGGTCACGACGTTCTGCACCTGGTCAGTCTTGGCAAATGGAGTCACACAAGGAAGGAACTGCTTGGTGTCTTCAATAAAGAAATTAAACACTGACTGTCTTCTCACCAACTGGACATAGGAACCATAGTTACTGATAAAGGCAAGAACATTTAGTTTGCACTGCATCAGGGAGGGCGGACCCATGGCGCACCTCTTCAATCTCGTTGTCACCAGGTTCCTCAACTCTTTCATTGAACTACAACAACTGTTAAAAATGCCTGGGAAAATGTGCATGCACTTCAGCCACGCAAAGTGCGCCCTCCTTAAGCTGCAAAGGCGAAATGCTCTTCCCCAACATTGCCTGCTATGTGACATTTCCACCTGTTGGCACTCCACGATCCATATGTTAGACCACCTGTACAAGCAGAGGAAGGCAGTCAACAATTTTTTAATGCTGCAGACGGTCAGGTCTACTCCCCGTGTAACTTACATGTTAGCCAGTGGCAGATCATGCGTGACACGTGCCGTTTGATCAGGCCCTTTGAGGTGGTCATTTGATCAGGCCCTTTGAGGTTGCCAGAACTACGGGATGAATGATTTCATTCCACTCCTTCAAATCCTGAAGGGGATGCTGAGAAATCTGACTTGCAAAGGGACAGAAGACATGGTGCCTACATATAATGGCCTCCTAAGCCCTGAGGAGCATGAATTGACAGAGGAGGAAGAGGACATAAATGCCCAGGAATTTCATACACAACTAAGTGGTTTATCTGCCCAAACAACAGGAGAGGAGCAGGAGGAGCTGGAGGGCAACAACAAAGACAATGCAGATGACCCCGATGGACCATCGCAGTATGCACTCCCCATCCCTTGTGCAAATGGCCAGATACAGACTTTCTTGTTTGTGTAATGACAGCCACATTGTTAGGATTCGCCAGATGGATGACTACTGGCTATCCATATTGTTAGACCCCGCTACCTGTCAAAAATTAGACATTTTTTAGACCTCCTGAGAGGGATGCAAAAATGGACTACTATAGACACATACTGTGTAGTTCGTTGGTAACTGCCTATAAGCACCATAGCTTGTCCTCAGAAAAGTCTGACTAGGGGGACCCTCTGCACTCACGTTCCACTGACATGACTGGTGGCATGCTCCATAAGCATCAACTTAACACTGAAGTCTCTGATGGCCAGTTTTCTTCAGCCCCTTTCTGAAGAAACCACCCAGCAGCGGGACATCCAGCAGAACCTCAACCAGCAGGTGGTGGCATACTTGGACTGCACCCTGTCACCCATGATCCAAGATCCCCTGGACTACTGAGCATGTAAACTTGAAGTGTGGCCACAACTGGCCAAGTTTGCCATGGGCATGCTTTCCTGCCCAGCCAGTAGTGTGGCATTAGAGCGGGTGTTCAGTGTGGTGGGGGGCATAATTAGCCAAAGAGAACTCGCCTTTCCTTCCAAATGTTGGTAGACTATCCTTCATAAAGATGAATCAGGTGTTTATCAACCTTGATCTCCAGACACCGGTGCCTGATGCAACAGAATAGATCATTCTGCCTCTAATGATCATACTGTAGTGTGCTGCCACACTTATTTGTATTTTAGTCTTTAGAAAATAGCAATATAAAGTATAGTAGAGAGCAGAGTGTATAACACCCTAACATGAAAATAAAATACCATTGTTGTATAGTGCACTGCTTATGAGAAGGATATGGATAGGGTCCTTATGGTGTCGTCAATGCTATATTCATGTACTATGAGATACAGAAGTATGTATTGCTTCAAATAGTATTAGGCCGTGTTCTTATCTGCTGCAAGCTGATCTGGCTGCCTGATCCAGCACAAATGGTGGCTGTTGGCCGGACCATTGCATGCAACAGTTTCTTTCTGGCTGAAACCCAGGATTTATGCCGGAATGAGGCCAGATCCCATTATAGTCAATAGGGATTTGTCAGTGATCTGTAGAATCCAGCAATGCTAGATCTCTGCCAAAACAGCCTACTGGAAATGTTAACCAGAGATGTGAAGGTGGTCTTAGTCTTTAGAACTGGAAATTGATTGAATTTGCTTAACAGATTTCAGACTTGGTACAGTTTTCATTGATCTTAATCATGTCTGAAGTTCAATTTATTTACCATTTGTTTCTTGCTTATCTCATTAGAAATACATAATACTGTAGATTATGTAGTATGTTTTTCTATGTTATTAGCTCACCAATAAAGTAAGAAACAAAACAAATGCTTGATGAGCTGTTTAACAACTTCTAATAGCTCCTGTCATGCTGTAAAATCACAGTTACAGAAGGTAAAGAGATACAAGTTGTATAGCTTTACATTTTAACAATTATGATTCACCAATATGATTATCAAGTGTAAGATTTACTAATGTTGCCAAATCAACTGGCATCAACACAATGAAGCACAGATAATGCAAAGATAACTTACTCTTTGTTTTACAGGATAGGTACACTTTTGTAACAATTTTTTGAACATGCAGACCATAGAGGAAATTTATCACAGCATTTTATGCCTGGCTGGGGTTTTACTACAGTCTTCTTTTATGCCAGAATACTGCCAGGACTGCTGCTTTACCTCCCAAGCCTTCACCTTGCCCCCTTTTCGAGAATGTGACGAGGGTGGTGCTCTACACTTTCCAGTTTAGGCACACATTTTTCATGCATTCCGGATATAATAAATACCCTATCAGAATGCTTTTGTCCTATGTCACCATGTGACCACATCATGCAGAACGAAGTCATCCCAGATCCACAATAAATTGCTGGATTGATCATATCTGATCTTGAACTTAACCCCCACAAATTGCATCCAGCTGCTTTACTCACATGTATAGATGCCACAGAGATGACAGGTAAGGGAGATATGCTCAAAAGATTAATGGGGGTATTTGATTTGGCCAGTAAGGCTACATACACACGACCGTATGTGTTTTGCGGTCCGCAAATTGCGGATCCGCAAAAAAGCTGGATGACATCTGTATGCTATCCGTTTCTTTTTTTGCGGATCCATTGTAACAATGCCTAAAACGGACAAGAATAGGACATGTTCTATTTTTTTTGCGGGGCTACGGAACGGACATACTGATGCGGACAGCATTTTTTGCGGACCCATTGAAATGAATAGGTCCGCATCCTATCCGCAAAAAAAAACGGAACGGACATGGAAACAAACAACATTCATGTGCATGTAGCCTAATGGCTGCATCAGTCAAAAAGAGACCTAGAAGATTTGGTAAATATGGTAAATTTAATTGGTTATACCAACTACATTACAATGCAAGCGGAAATAAACTAGGAAAGTTGAATTTTTTTCTAATGTTGCATCGATTTTCCCTATGTAGCTCTGAGAAGTTAAAAAAATAAAAATAAAATAATGGTTCCTTTTTTACCCTAAAAGAAATACCTGTATGTCCCACAGAAAATGAAAAGCAAAAATATTGGTAAAATGTCACATGAAAAAGAAAAGTTAGAATATAGTATTCCAAAATATTTCAATGACTCGTGGTCCTAAAAGTAGTTAATTGAAGCAACTTGATTTTAAGCATTTAATTGAACTCAAAATTAAACTTTGAATATTCCAGTTGAAGTTATCTAAAATTGGATTTGGCTGCTTCTCCGAAGTTCACAAAGAAATTAGATTTGTTACAAATTCCATTCCATTGTATGTAGGGGGCGTAATTACGGGGAACGGCATCTGACAGTCACATTCAGGCCTTTGAGGGGTTAATCAGGGGTTACCGCATCCATTTGCTCACAGAGAGGCACTCACAGCCATCTTGGTTGAAGAAAATGCGCCAAATCTTGTGTGCTGACATATTGACATCACCATGTCATTACGATGGCCATGTGAGGTGTCTTCATATCAGCATGTTTTCGTCAATCAAGATGGCCGTGACAGCCACTCTGTGGGCAAATGGATGATGTGAGTATGTATTTTTTTGTTTTTACCACCATTTCAAGAAAAATGTATTTGTTACCATGAAGCGCGAATTAAAGTCCAGTTTGTTAACTTTGATTCGCTCAACACTAGTTGTCAACTTGTGGTGAGTTTTCCCTTTTTATTTGTTAGGGCTCATGCACATGACTGCGCCATATTTTGCGGTTCGCAAATTGTGGATATGCAAAACATGGATGCCACCGATGTGAGTTCCGCAATTTGTGGAATGGAACAGGCCACCCATAATAGAAATGCCTATTCTTGTCCGCAAAACTGACAAGAATAGGACATGTTATAATTTTTTGCGGCTCCACAGAACGGAGCAGCGAATATGGACAGCACAGGGAGTGCTGTCCTCATCTTTTGCAGCTCCATTGAAGTTAATGGGTTCACATCCGAGTCACATTTTTTGCGGAACCAAACCTTGTTCGTGTGCATCAGCCCTTAGTCTGTGACATGGGAGAAAAATGTGATAACTTTTGATTTTCATTTCCTGGTTAAATGGGTTAGCACAGATCTAGTTCCTTTTACTTATCCCTTTGATTCTTAAAAAAATAAAACAGTATTTGGTGGCAAAATTACCTTGCTTCCAGCATACACTGAACTGAACATAAATATAAGTTTAGTTTAATGGGTTCCATAGGAAAGGAAAGTGTTTTTAATAAACATTATATTTAAAAATCCTCTTACTGTATTCAAGAGTAGTGATGGACGAACATCGGCCGGGACGATTCGCGAACGCGATCGCGCAAATGCAATCAAATGTTCGCGAACCGCAAGTTCGCGGCGGGCCCCATTCACTTTAATGGCAGGAGAACTTGAAAAACCTTCACTCATATTTGCAGCCACCAAATACTTACAAGAAGTGCACAATTCCAGAGGGGGATCAATGGTAAAAAAAAATCCCCAAAAATATGTATTTTAGTCAGGGGTCATTTTTATGCATCTTAAAGGGAAATTCTTAGAAACGTGCCCTGCTGGAGCCTAAAAATTTTTTATTTTAGGCTACGGGAGTACAGTCCTTATAAATTAGGCATTTACCTGACATAAAAGAAATTGTGATTATGTGGCTTGAGGTACATTATACAGTCAATGAACATTTTAATGTAGGCCACTGGAGTACAGGCCCCAAACATTAGGCATTCACCGGACAGAAAAGAACAAGTAATTATGTTGTGGCTGGAGGCATATTAGACGGTCATTGGATATCAATTTTACTGCAGGCCAGTACAAATAGATGTCAAATACATATGTTTAAAAGAACGCACCAAAGTTGGTTGAGTGGCTCACTCAGCCTTCCACTTCTGCACCCTCCTCATCCTCTGTATGTGCAACCTCCTCACTCTCTGCTGTGTGCACCCCCAAAGACACCACCAACACCATAGCCCCTCCACTCGAGTCAGAGGTATTATTTTCCTGTCCATTCCCAGACCTTACAGATGAGCAGCCATTCTTGGCATCGGATGAAGAAGAGGAGGAAACAACGGCCGCCACCCAGCGGTCTGACAACAGTACTCAGATCAGCCCAAGGAGGGTGGTTCCCGCTGTTGCTTCGTACTCCAAGATCTCTAATGTCAGTAGTGGTGAAGGTGACAATGATGACGTGTCGATGGACATCACGTGGGTGCCCACAAGAGAGGAAGAGGAGGGGAGTTTAGAGGGAGAGATGAAGTAGCAGATATGAAGGAGAAGGAGAAGATGCAGGCAGAACTCGCAGTGCACAGGAGGCAAAAAGCAGACTGCAAATGTATCTGGAGTGAGCCATCCACCATGCACGGTCACATCTTGCACTCCCAGGACGCCGACGCATGTGTCCGCAGTGTGTGCTTTTTTTAACGTGTCAGCTGCTGATAATAGTGTTGCCATCTGGACCCTGTGCTGTCAATGCATAAGTTGCGGTAAGCTCAACACTCACCTAGGGACGACCGCCTTAAGAAGGCACCTGGCCTCCCATCACCGAGCCCAGTGGGAGTAACGTCGTCAGAACCCACAAAGCCACAATCCCGGCGCTCCAAGTCCAAGCCTCTTTTCCTTCTCCTCTCTCCTCCCATTTGTCCTCCACTCCACCTTCCACCGTGCCGTCGTCGCGTTCCTCTGGCACAAGGCAGATTTCTGTGGCCCAACTGTTCGAGCGTAAAAAAATTATGATGCTGGATAATCCTCTTACCCAACGTCTGACCGCTGGCTTGTTGGAACTGCTAGCCCACCAACTATTGCCATATAAATTGGTGGACTGGGAGGCATTTACAAAATATGTGGCCAATGGCACACCACAATGGAAGGTCCCCAGAAGGAAATATTTCTCCCAGAAGGGCATCCCTGAACTATATGGCAACATTCATCGGCAAGTTAATATATCTCTGGCACACAGCGTCGGTGCGAAGATATATCTGACCACAGATGGTCTAGCAAACACGGGCAGGGAAGGTACATAACTTTTACTGCCACTGGGTGAACCTTCTGACGGCCATCAAGCATGTAACCCGTGGCACCTGTGAGGATTTGGTGTTACCGCCACGGATTGCATGCAGGCCTGCCTCTTCTTCTCCCCCTACTCCATCCTCCATCTCCTCCTCGGCTTACTGCTCCTTTTCCCCTTCTACCAACTTTTTCGCTGCACCCCCCAAGATCCACAGAACCTATTTGACGTGCCAGGTGAGACGTTGCCATGCTGTGCTGCGGCTGTTGTGCCTGGAATCCAAGAGCCACACCGGTCCTGCACTCCTTTCAGCTCTGCGGTCACAGGCGATCAGTGGCTAAGCCTGCTCAATTTGACAGTTGGTAAAGTGGTGTGCGACAACGGTGCCAATCTGCTGAGTTTGCCAAATACCCTGGGGTCCAGGACATCTTGCGGCAGGCCAGGAAAATCTCTGGCCATTTTGGAAGATCTTACACGGCCATGGCTCGCTTGGTGACGTTCAAGCGGTGACACCACTTGCCCGTCAGATGTCTGAGTTGTGACTACCCGACGTGCTGGAACTCCACCTTGTATATGCTTAATAGGCTTCTCCAGCAGAAATGTGCCGTTAACGACTACCTGTACAAACTCTGCGGCAGGACAGGCTCTGGGGAGCTTGTTTTTTTTTCATCACGCCAGTGGCTGCTCATGCGCGACACATGCAGACTACTGCGGCCATTTAATGAGATCACCAAACTGGTCAGTCGCAGCCAGGGTGCCATCAGTGACATCGTCCCTTATGTGTTCTTTCTGGAGCTTACATTGTATCATGTCATTTATCAAGCCGTTGAGGAGCAGGAGCATGAAGATGAGAAAATCGCAATGCTGAATGAATTCCTAGGGGGGGATACTCCATCTGCGACAAGTAAAATGGAGCATGAAGAGGAGTCAGAGAAGGATGGTGCCTGAGGGAGGAGGAGAAGGAGAAGAAAGAAGAGCAGGCTTTAAACTTTTCTGGGATCCCTTGTGTTGTCCGTGGATGGGGAGAGGAGACCAAAGACGACCTTCTCCTGGGCGATGAGCAGGAGCCAGGCCGCTGAACCGCTTCAAATTTAGTGCAAGGACCAGTACTGGGTGGCAACGTACTTAGACCCCCGGTACAAACACAAACTGGCGGACATGTTTCCAGCATCACAGAGGGCTGGCAGAATGCAGCATTTCCAGGCCTTGCTGCGAGAGATGCTGCATTCTGCTGTTGCGGGCACTGGCAGATGAATTTCCACCCACAGCGAAACAGGTGCTGGTACCAATCCTACCGCGCCTGAAAAAGAGCGAGGTTTGAAGATGTGTTGGTCACTTCAGATATGAGATCATTCTTGCAGCCAACCCATTGACAGCCGCCCTCCGGATCCAGCCTCAGGGAACGCCTAGACCAACAGGTGTCCGACTACATTGGGCTAACGGCCGATGTGGATGCTCTGAGAAGCGAGGAACCCCTTGACTACTGGGTGTGCAGGCTTGACCTGTGGCCAGAGCTTGCACAATTTGCCATGGAACTCTTGGCTTGCCCCTCATCGAGTGTCCTGTCCGAAAGGACGTTCAGCACAGCAGGGGGGATCGTGACAACAGTGTGGAATACCTCACATTTTTAAAAATGAATGAGGCATGGATCTCTGGAACAACTATGATGACCACGTGTAGATGAATTTCCTCATACCAGGCCACACATATCCGCCACCGCACAGAACAAAGAATGGTCTTTGCCTTATGTATATACAGCGGCATAAAAGGCCTTTTATGTCAGGTGAAGGCCTAATTTTTGGGGCCTATACTGGCCGACAGTTACATACAGTGGGATGCAAAAGTTTGGGCAACCTTGTTAATCGTCATGATTTTCCTGTATAAATTGTTGGTTGTTACGATAAAAAATGTCAGTTAAATATATCATATAGGAGACACACACAGTGATATTTCTGAAGTGAAATGAAGTTTATTGGATTTACAGAAAGTGTGCTATAATTGTTTAAACAAAATTAGGCAGGTGCATAAATTTGGGCACTGTTGTCATTTTATTGATTCCAAAACCTTTAGAACTAATTATTGGAACTCAAATTGGCTTGGTAAGCTCAGTGACCCCTGACCTACATACACAGGTGAATCCAATTATGAGAAAGAGTATTTAAGGGGGTCAATTGTAAGTTTCCCTCCTCTTTTAATTTTCTCTGAAGCGTAGCAACATGGGGGTCTCAAAACAACTCTCAAATGACCTGAAGACAAAGATTGTTCACAATCATGGTTTAGGGGAAGGATACAGAAAGCTGTCTCAGAGATTTCAGCTGTCTGTTTCCACAGTTAGGAACATATTGAGGAAATGGAAGACCACAGGCTCAGTTCAAGTTAAGGCTCGAAGTGGCAGACCAAGAAAAATCTCTGATAGACAGAAGCGACAAATGGTGAGAAAGGTCAGAGTCAACCCACAGACCAGCACCAAAGACCTACAACATCATCTTGCTGCAGATGGAGTCACTGTGCATCGTTCAACCATTCGGCGCACTTTACACAAGGAGATGCTGTATGCAAGAGTGATGCAGAGGAAGCCTTTTCTCACAAAAAGTGCCGCTTGAGGTGGGCTAAAGCATATTTGGACAAGCCAGCTTCATTTTGGAATAAGGTGCTGTGAACTGATGAAACTAAAATTTAGTTATTTGGCCATAACAAGGGGCGTTATGCATGGAGGAAAAAGAACACAGCATTTCAAGAAAAACACCTGCTACCTACAGTAAAATATGGTGGTGGTTCCATCATGATGTGGGGCTGTATGGCCAGTGCAGGGACTGGGAATCTTGTCAAAGTTGAGGGACGCATGGATTCCACTCAGTATCAGCAGATTCTGGAGACCAATGTCCAGGAATCAGTGACAAAGCTGAAGCTGAGCCGGGGCTGGATCTTTTAACAAGACAACGACCCTAAACACTGCTCAAAATCCACTAAGGCATTTATGCAGAGGAACAAGTACAACGTTCTGGAATGGCCATCTCAGTCCCCAGACCTGAATATAATTGAAAATCTGTGGTGTGACTTAAAGAGAGCTGTCCATGCTCGGAAGCCATCAAACCTGAATGAACTAAAGATGTTTTGTAAAGAGGAATGGTCCAAAATACCTTCAACCAGAATCCAGACTCTCATTGGAACCTACAGGAAGCGTTTAGAGGCTGTAATTTCTGCAAAAGCAGGATCTACTAAATATTGATTTAATTTCTTTTTTGTGGTGCCCAAATTTATGCACCTGCCTAATTTTGTTTAAACAATTATAGCACACCTTCTGTAAATCCAATAAACTTAATTTCACTTCTCAAATATCACTGTGTGTGTCTCCTATATGATATATTTAACTGACATTTTTTATCGTAACAAGCAACGATTTATACAGGAAAATCATGACGATTAACAAGGTTGCCAAAACTTTTGCATCCCACTGTATTTATCCTGTGACCGTATAATGCACTTCCAGACACAGAATCCAAAGCTCTGTACTGTCAGGTGAATGCCTATTGCCTAATTTTTGGGGCCTGTACTGGCCGACAGTTACATTTTTATCCATTGACTGCCTAATGTACCTCCAGCCACAGAATCCAAAGTTCTTTGCTGTCAGGTGTATTGGCTAATTTTTGGGGCCTATACTGGCCGACAGGTACATTTGTATCCTGTGACTGACTAATGTACCTCCAGCCACAGAATCCAAAGTTCTTTGCTATCAGGTGATTTCCATTTGCTTAATTTTTGGGGCCTATACTGGCCAACAGTTACATTTTTATCCTGTGACCGCCTAATGTACCTCCAGCCACAGAATCCAAAGTCCTTTGCTGTCAGGTGAATGCAAATTGTCTAATTTTTGGTGCAAGTACTGGCCGACAGTTATATATTTATCCTGTGATCGCCTAATGTACCTCCAGCCACACAATCCAAAGTTCTTTGCTGTCAGGTGAATGCCTATTGCCTAATATTTGGGGCCTGTACTGGCCAACAGTTACATATTTATCCTGTGACCGCCTAATGCACCTCCAGCCACAGAATCCAAAGTTCTTTGCTGTCAGGTGAATGCCTATTGCCTAATTTTTGGGGCCTATACTGGCCGACAGTTACATTTTTATCCTGTGACCGCCTAATGCACCTCCAGCCACAGAATCCAAAGTTCTTTGCTGTGTATTGGCTAATTTTTGGGGCCTATACTGGCCGACAGTTACATAATAATCCTGTGACCGCCTAATCTATCTCCAGCCACAGAATCCAAAGTTCTTTGCTGTCAGGTGAATGCATATTGGCTAATTTTTGGGGCCTGTACTGGCCGATAGTTACATTTTTATCCATTGACCGCCTAATGTACCTCCAGCCATAGAATCCAAAGTTCTTTGCTGTCAGGTGTATTGGCTAATATTTGGGGCCTGTATTGACCAACAGTTACATATTTATTCTGTGACCACCTAATGTACCTCCAGCCACAGAATCCAAAGTTCTCTGCTGTCAGGTGAATGCCTATTGGCTAATTTTTGGGGCCTGTACTGGCCGACAGTTACATTTTTATCCTGTGACCGACTAATGTACCTCCAGCCACAGAATCCAAAGTTCTTTGCTGTCAGGTGAATGCCTATTGCCTAATTTTTGGCGCCTGTACTGGCCGACAGTTACATTTTTTATCTCTAGCCACATAATCACACCCCTGTCTCACTCCTCTGCCTCTCATTATGGTGGCGTATCAACCGCAAAGTAAGGCCCCTTTCACACGGGCGAGTATTTCGCGCGGGTGCAATGCGTGAGTTGAACGCATTGCACCCACACTGAATCCGGACCCATTCCTTTCTATGGGGCTGTGCACATAAGCGGTGATTTTCACGCATCACTTGTGCGTTGCGTGAAAATCGCAACATGCTCTATTTCTTGCGTTTTTCACGCAACGCAGGCCCCATAGAAGTGAATGGGGCTGCGTGAAAATCGCAAGCATCCGCAAGCAAGTGCGGATGCGGTGCGATTTTCGCGCATGGTTGCTAGGAGACGATCGGGATGGGGACCCGATCTTTATTATTTTCCCTTGTAACATGGTAGAAGGGAAAATAATAGCATTCTGAATACAGAATGCATAGTACAATGGGGCTGGAGGGGTTAAAAAAAAAGTTGATGGATCATGTGACGGACCATGTGATGAGCGCAGTGACGTCATCAAAGGTCCTATTCCTCACAGATGAAGACAGAAGAGATGCCGGCTGCGCGAACAAGTGGATTAAGGTGAGTTAAATTATTAAACTTTTTTTTTAACCCCTCCAGCACTATTGTACTATGCATTCTGTATTCAGAATGCTATTATTTTCCCTTATAACCATGTTATAAGGGAAAATAATACAATCTACACAACCTTGAACCCAAACATGAACTTCTGTGAAGAATTTCGGGTCCGGGTACCACATTCAGTTTTTTATCACGCGCGTGCAAAACGCATTGCACCCGCGCGATAAAAACTGAACAACGAAACGCAATCGCAGTCAAAACTGACTGAAATTGTGTACCTAATCGCGCAGGTTTTCCCCAATGCAGCGGGACGCATCCGTACCTAATCCGGACACGCTCGTGTGAAAGAGGCCTAAAACTTGTCCCACAGAAACCAAGCCCTCATACAGAAATGGGAACAGAAAAATAAAAATGGTTAGGGCTCTGGGAAGGTTGTGAGTAAAAAATGAAAACCTAAGAATGGAAAATCACCATGTCAGGAAGGGGTTAAACTTTTTTTTTTTAATGTTGTCAGGCAGTTGTCTGCACTTTAGCATTATACAGAGGACATGGCATGCAAAGTTTATCCTTCCGTCTCTTTAGTTCTTTCTGCTGTATATACAAATAAGTAGTCCTCTTGGGAAAACTTTAATTACATCCAGTGAATTTCACAGTAAACAGCATTAAAAGGTAATACATATTCTGGAAGCATTCTCCTTCCGTATTTTATATTGCTTGCTAAGTATTAGAATAAATGAAGTTGGTTGAATTTGTGTCAGCAGTAGATGGTGTATAATAACATTTTTCACTTTTTTGACTGTCATAAGTAGACATTGAATTATGATGATTTACTGAGAAAACCACAAAAAATACTAAGTAAGCCGCAATAGCTGCATAAGCGGAATTACAGTTTTTTTTTCCCGGCTTGTGATATCATACTCTACTTTGAAGATGAATTTCAGCCCGTAATCCTTTTTTGACTCCATTTATATATTTATTTAAATTGATTGTAGCCAGGCTAAACAGCCCCATGCTGAGTTGTCAATGGCAAGTTCATGTTTTACTACTGCAGACCGGAATGTATGGTTATTAGTATTCTGATAACTGTACTTTCAGTGGCTCCCATCAAAAGAAGGTTACAATAAAGTAAAACCACATATTTTAAAGAATAATTATTTTTGTAATATCTGTGTACTTCGAACATAATCAGAATTTTCTAAACTGTGCTCTTATAGTCAAGTTTTAAAAAAAATCCTCATTGTTTTTTTTAGATAAAACCGTCAACAAGAACATTACCACTTGGTGATAGGTCCTACTATTATCATAATATGCTGATGACTAAAAAGAGGATGGATTTCAATCACTCAGTTTCCCTCTGGTGTTTTACTACTCAATGGATAGGAAAAAAAAAAAAAAAGGTCACTTATATGGGAACGAACCCTAAGCAGTGTGAGGTTTATGAAAATCTGAAAATCAGTATAAAACTAAAACCCCTAAAACGCTAAAAGATATTCATTGATATTCAGGAAAAATCTGTAACTGATTTATCTTAAATAGATGGTACAACTCGGCACCTTCAAATGATAATATTCCAAGTCTTTATTTTGTTAATGTACTACTACTTTCAGGTACTGTAAGTACAGAGTAAACCATACTTTATCATTTTTCCTTTGGGGACATAAAAGTTTAATATTTATTTGCTTGTTTCATTTTTGTGATGAAACAGTAAAGCTGGATTTTATTGACTAGTAGGATTCCCTTTTGTCTGTATTAGCTTCATGAATAAGGTCATTTAAAAAAAAAAAAATGGATAAGATCAGTTTAAAAAAATAAAATAAAAAGATGTGAAGAACAGAGAGGAGGAATGGAGCCAGACAATGAGCACATTGTGAAAACCCTAAAATGGGCACCGAGATACTAGAGACCTGCACTTGCCTGGTGGTATGCAAATCCACAAATCCAGCACTGTCATCCAATGGTTGTGGTACTTTTAACTAGGCAATGGATTAAGTTTATGCGGACAACATGGATGAAGCCAAATTCGTTAAAGAGGTTATCCTGGAAAATATAATGATGACATCCTCAGGATTGGTCATCATTATCACATCAACGGGGGTACAAGTCCAGGTATACCTGCCGATCAGCTGTTTCGGAGATCCTCTGTGCTCACCAGAGCTCTTGTACGTGAAGCCAGGCCCGACAGCTTTCCAAGGACAGCACCACACATCGTATAGTTGCAGTGCTTGGTATTGCATCTCACAGGCAAGCTGGCTGAAGTGTATTGCAGTCTGTAATACACTTACAGCCAATGCATCAAAATATAGAAATATTGTGATGCATTGTAAAGGGGATCAGACCAAAAAAGTTTGAAGACCCAAATTGGGACAAAAAATTATATCGAAAAAAAAGTTTAAAAAAATTACGTTTTCCCAAAATAAAGAATTTTTTTTAAAAAATATAATCGGGCATCGCGATCAAGTGGACTAAGGTGAGTTAAATTTTTATTTTATTTTTTAACCCCTCCAGCGCTATTCTACTATGCATTCTGTATTCAGAATGTTATTATTTTCCCTTATAACCATGTTATAAGGGAAAATAATAATGATCTGGTCTCCATCCCGATCGTCTCCTAGCAACCGTGCGTGAAAATCGCACCGCATCCGCACTTGCTTGCGGATGCTTGCGATTTTCACGCAACCCCATTCACTTCTATGGGGCCTTCATTGCGTGAAAAACGCTGAATATAGAGCATGATGCACAAGTGATGCGTGAAAATCACCGCTCATGTGAACAGCCCCACAGAAATGAATGGGTCGGTATTCAGTGCGAGTGCAATGCGTTCACCTCACGCATCGCATCCGCGCGGAATACTCGCCCGTGTGAAAGGGGCCTTAAAGGGTTAACAATGTTTATAAATTCAGTTTTGAATACCTTGAGGGGTGTAGTTTCTAAAATGGGGTCATTTTTGGGTGGTTCCTATTATGTAAGCCTCACAAAGTGACTACAGACCTGAACTGGTACTTAAAAAGTGGGTTTTGGAAATTTTCTGAAAAATTTCAAGATTTGCTTCTAAACTTCTAATCCTTCTAACGTCCCCAAAAAATAAAACTGCATTCACAAAATGATCCAAACATGAAGTATACATATGGGGAATGTAAAGTAGTAACTATTTTTGGAGTTATTACTATCTATTCTAAAAGTAAAGAAATAGAAATTTGGAAATTTGCCAATTTTTCAAAATTTTTGGTACATTTGGTATTTTTTTATAAATAAAAATGAAATGTTTTATTTAAATTTTACCACTGTCATGAAGTAAAATATGTGACGAATAAACAATCTCAGAATGGCCTGGATAAGTAAAAGTGTTTTAAAGATGCAAAAGATGGCCTGGGCAGAAAGGTGAAAACTGGCCCGGGGTTGACAGGATTAAATGGACATGCTCAAGCCACAACAAAATTTCTCATAAGCTATTACTTAGGCAAGGAATTGTCTGTTTAAGGCTAGTTTCACACTAGCAGCAAGGGACTTCATCAGGCTGTTCCGGCGTGTTAACAGCCTGTCAGATCCGTCCTGCCGCTAGTGCACGCGTGACCTCGGACTATCGCTCCGGCTTCATTGACTATAATGGAGTCGGGGCGGAGTTCCGGCGGCAGCACGGCAGCGCCGTCGAAATAAAAGTACTACATGTCATACTTTTATTCCGGCGGCCTCTTGGCATGCACTGCCATGCTGCCGCCTGAACTCCGCCCTTCCCCCATTATAGTCAATGGGGCTGGAGCGGTTGTCTGGGGGCACGTGTGCACTAGCGGCAGGACGGATACAACAGGCTGTTCACCCACCGGAACAGCCTGCCGGAGGTCTATGCTGCTTGTGTGAAAGTGCCCTTATTGAAACTGTTTGCTTAAAAAGGAACAGTTTGGTATTATGCTGTAAGTTTAGTAAACCATATTTTGTGGTCTGTTTTCTGACAGTGTGCTGTATATCATGTTCCCTTTCCACATAAATGAACTTCCTCTGCAGGCCTTGTACAAGGATACTCACAAAAGCAATCACTAAGAAGTTAGAAGAAAATGAAATAGGATTACTTTGTTTTCATGGCACATAATACAGTACGTGTCCGGCATATCTATAAGCTAGACCATGGAAACATTCTTTTGGCTTCTTATAATAGTGTTTATCAGGTAGAATTCCAATTGGGTAATCATACAACTTTGAAATTATTTATAGTAAAGAATGTCAAGTGCAATTTATACCAACTCTTAAAGGAAGTCTATACACTCACCTAAAGAATTATTAGGAAGACCATACCAATACGGTGTTGGACCCCCTTTTGCCTTCAGAACTGCCTTAATTCTACGTGGCATTGATTCAACAAGGTGCTGATAGCATTCTTTAGAAATGTTGGCCCATATTGATAGGATAGCATCTTGCAGTTGATGGAGATTTGAGGGATGCACATCCAGGGCACAAAGCTCCCGTTCCACCACATCCCAAAGATGCTCTATTGGGTTGAGATCTGGTGACTGTGGGGGCCATTTTAGTACAGTGAACTCATTGTCATGTTCAAGAAACCAATTTGAAATGAATCGAGCTTTGTGACATGGTGCATTATCCTGCTGGAAGTAGCCATCAGAGGATGGATACATGTTCTCATTCTGTTTACGCCAAATTCGGACTCTACCATTTGAATGTCTCAACAGATATCGAGACTCATCAGACCAGGCAACATTTTTCCAGTCTTCAACAGTCCAATTTTGGTGAGCTCGTTCAAATTGTATATCAAGGAGAAACAGCAGGCACACCACCTTCTGGAATGATAGTGGAACACTAGAAATGCTATATTGAAATTTATTCAATTAATACAAGATATCACATAATAAAAAAGGCCAATGTACATAAAAACACTCAATGAAATAAAAATCATAAAATATTCATAAAAGAAATGTTGCAAGGTCAGACCGCACTCTGGAAAACGTGCCAAATCTATGATAAAGTTTCCTGAGATAGTGTGTCTTATAATGGAGTATGGCACAAAATCCACCTGTCAATGGCTGCCAAATACAGTTGTCTCCATGAGACTCTTACCACTTGATGATATGTGGTATACTTGCACGGAGCGGTGAAGGGATGTAGTCACCAAGGTGCTGGACACTGGACGCTGGGTAGGTGAAAGCGCACTGCTTAGAAGACGTGCTCTCGGTAGATGATCACACAGCGGTGAGAGGTATAGTCACCAGGACACTGGACGCTGGACGCTAAACGCTGAAACGATTAAAAGCGCTCAGCCTAGAGGGCGTGCTTTTAGTCAGGTGATCCTGTATAGACGAGTCAGATGATCAGGTCAGCTGATGCAAACGTCCAATCACGTGATGCACAGGTCCTTAGACTATAGTACAATTTGGCACAGCAGAAATCCAGGTCCTATACTGCAACAAAGGCTATGTTGACAGTTGTCTTTTTCAAAGAATAATTATCTTTGTCCACGGAATCTTCTGTACTTAGGGTCCGGACCAGTACTGGATGTAGAAGTTGCGTAGTCTGCTAGACGCGTTTCGAGGCTACCTGCCTCTTCCTCAGTAGCTATCAGACTGCGCTCTTCCAAACATTTTATAGGATACACACTTCAAATCATTGGTAAAACATGGGATCAAATCAAGGATTCTAATAAAACATGAAATGGATTTTAAAAATAGAGACATACATATAAGCCTTAAACAACTATCAGGATATCGAATGTTATTATTTGTCACACAAAACATATATATATCTTCCGTGTGTCTTTCTCTCAGTGTGTTTATAATCATGAAACAATAAAAATAAAAATAAAAATAATAGCAAAGTAGATATTCGCATATTTCATTCATAATAGCACCACAATAGGTCTCAGTACACATATGCGTTTCCTATGCGTTTTATAGCTCTTATGTGCCATAGCGGAAAAAGGCCACATACCTATTCAGTTATTATATATATACATATTTATAAGGATCTTTATTACTAAAAGTGTGGTTCCCCAACTTAAAATACAAGATTAGCATAGTTGTTTGGCAGACAGTACTCATATAGTACTTCAACCGGAACCTATCAAATATTCTCTTTTGTATAGTTTCATATATTTATTATATATCTTTCTTTATATGTTGTTTCAATTGAATGTAGATATAGTGGTGCCTGGGAGCATGGGGAGATCAGGGTGCTGGGCAAAAGACAGCTAACCCTGATGTCACATCGGTCCCAGGCAACCTATAGAAAACCGAATATTTCTAATTCTGCGTTGAGACCTTTCGGGACCAACGAGCCAAATTCAAAAATCCTTCTTGATTCTACACGGGACATATGCATAATGTGGTTCCCTCCCCTCCAGTTAGGTTGTATTCTCTCTAGGGCAACATATTGTAGTGTACTCGGATCTTGGTTATGATGAGTTTTAAAATGCCTGGAGACCGTATGTTTCTCATATCCCTTGCGTATATTGGCAATGTGTTCCGAAACTCTCTTTTTTAGAGTCCTTTTTGTTCTCCCAATGTATTGCTTATCACATGTACATTGGAGCAAATAAATAACGTCCGTAGTGCTACATGTTAAAAATTCTCTAATTGTCCATCTGTAATTATTACTTGTTGATATCACTAGTTCTGTTTTTTTATTCTGATTTTTAGTGGCCTTACAATTAGAGCAACTTCCGCACCGGAAAAAACCCATGCAAGCCTATCCATTTAGCAATAGTATCAGTTTGAGTAAAATTCTTATTTTTGATGGTTGGGGCAATTCTTAATGCCAGCGAGGGGACTTTTGTGTATGTAATATCAGGCACAACTGATAAGAGATGTCCAATGACTTTATCTTCACGAAGAAGGTGCCAATGTGTTTTAATTATTTTCTCAATCTTTCTATACTGAGAGTTGAAGGGAAGAATAAGTCTTATCTTATTTTCTTCTACCTCTAACTTTTGCTCTATATTAGATTTTTCTTTGAAAAAGGTGGTTCTATCCATCGCTTTTACCCTGTTCAAAGAACTTTGTAAAAGAGATGGTGGATACTGTTTATTATGGTGGATACATATTTATTATATAAATATGTATATATATAATAACTGAATAGGTATGTGGCCTTTTTCCGCTATGGCACATAAGAGCTATAAAACGCATAGGAAACGCATATGTGTACTGAGACCTATTGTGGTGCTATTATGAATGAAATATGCGAATATCTACTTTGCTATTATTTTTATTTTTATTTTTATTTTTATTTTTATTGTTTCATGATTATAAACACACTGAGAGAAAGACACACGGAAGATATATATATGTTTTGTGTGACAAATAATAACATTCGATATCCTGATAGTTGTTTAAGGCTTATATGTATGTCTCTATTTTTAAAATCCATTTCATGTTTTATTAGAATCCTTGATTTGATCCCATGTTTTACCAATGATTTGAAGTGTGTATCCTATAAAATGTTTGGAAAAGCGCAGTCTGATAGCTACTGAGGAAGAGGCTGGTAGCCTCGAAACGCGTCTAGCAGACTACGCAACTTCTACATCCAGTACTGGTCCGGACCCTAAGTACAGAAGATTCCGTGGACAAAGATAATTATTCTTTGAAAAAGACAACTGTCAACATAGCCTTTGTTGCAGTATAGGACCTGGATTTCTGCTGTGCCAAATTGTACTATAGTCTAAGGACCTGTGCATCACGTGATTGGACGTTTGCATCAGCTGACCTGATCATCTGACTCGTCTATACAGGATCACCTGACTGAAAGCACGCCCTCTAGGCTGAGCGCTTTTAATCGTTTCAGCGTTTAGCGTCCAGCGTCCAGTGTCCTGGTGACTATACCTCTCACCGCTGTGTGATCATCTACCGAGAGCACGTCTTCTAAGCAGTGCGCTTTCACCTACCCAGCGTCCAGTGTCCAGCACCTTGGTGACTACATCCCTTCACCGCTCCGTGCAAGTATACCACATATCATCAAGTGGTAAGAGTCTCATGGAGACAACTGTATTTGGCAGCCATTGACAGGTGGATTTTGTGCCATACTCCATTATAAGACACACTATCTCAGGAAACTTTATCATAGATTTGGCACGTTTTCCAGAGTGCGGTCTGACCTTGCAACATTTCTTTTATGAATATTTTATGATTTTTATTTCATTGAGTGTTTTTATGTACATTGGCCTTTTTTAGTATGTGATATCTTGTATTAATTGAATAAATTTCAATATAGCATTTCTAGTGTTCCACTATCATTCCAGAAGGTGGTGTGCCTGCTGTTTCTCCTTGATATATATTTTTACTCTCAACTGGGTGAGTGACCCAGTAAGCAGCGAACCCACCGCTATCCGCCTATCAGAGTGTTGAGCCTCCCTACTCTGTCAGTTTTTTGCTCGTTCAAATTGTAGCCTCTTTTTCCTATTTGTAGTGGAGATGAGTGATACCCGGTGGGGTCTTCTGCTGTTGTAGCCCATGCGCCTCAAGGTTGTGCGTGTTGTGGCTTCACAAATGCTTTGCTGCATACCTCGGTTGTAACGAGTAGTTATTTCAGTCAACGTTGCTCTTCTATCAGCTTGAATAAGTCGGCCCATTCTCCTCTGACCTCTAGCATCCACAAGGCATTTTTGCCCACAGGACTGCTGCATACTGGATGTTTTTCCCTTTTCACACCATTCTTTGTAAACCCTAGAAATGGTTGTGCGTGAAAATCCCAGTAACTGAGCAGATTATGAAATACTCAGACCGGCCCGTCTGGCACCAACAACCATGCCACGCTCAAAATTGCTTAAATCACCTTTCTTTCCCATTCTGACATTCAGTTTGGAGTTCAGGAGATTGTCTTGACCAGGAACACCCCCCTAAATGCATTGAAGCAACTGCCATGTGATTGGTTGACTAGATAATTGCATTAATGAGAAATAGAACAGGTGTTCCTAATAATTCTTTAGGTGAGTGTAGTTTTGATCACTCAAAAAAGAAGATAGAGGTGTATAGATGTGGGGTAAAGTATTACACATGCTCAAGTGTTTGTACAAGCAGCAGAAAGCCGTGAATGATTTGGTCACGCACCAGACCGCCTTAGCAGGGAGGATGAGTTGTTTCCAGGTAGGGCACTGGCAGCATAGGCTGTTACTGTCCCTCATCTCCCTTATATGTATTTTTTAAGAACCGCTGATGCATATGCAACAGGTGGTCCTGTAGCTGTTGGGGACCCACAATGAGAAACTCCCATTGGGTGGAGGTGCAGCCACTTAAGGAGGAGGAGAAAGAGGAGGAGGAGTTGGAGGAAAAAGAGTATAATGATGACAGTGACACTGGCCACGACACCCAATAGTCTCTGTGGTGGGTGGAGGTGGAAAGAACTGTCTCCTCGGGCACTCAGACAGACAGACAGTTCGGTGACAAGCAGTCTGATGATCACTGGATAGCCATGCTTTTTGACCCTCGCTACAAAGGCAAAATGAAGAAGTGTTTGCCTCTGGCAGAAAGGGAGGACAAATTACGTTAGTACCAGGAAAAACTGTGTACGCAGATTGCCACAGTTTATGGCGAGCAGACACCTGCTGCCGTGTATGTCATTGCTTACAGATCAAACAATAAGTAAATACATTTTGGAGGTGGGGAGAGGTTAAATTTCTTTAAGGTGCTGCATAAATGTATGTGATTACTGACTCAATACTGACTTTTTCTCACAGTCCAGGCAATGCTGGGGCCTGCATCATGCCACTAATGCCTGAGTGTCAGTTTCTGGGTACTCACTTTCCGCACGGTTGGAATTTATAATTTTTTGGTTTTTTGGGGGGCGTGGTTTAAAATTTCTTTAACCTCCCTGGTGGTACGATATTTTCTTTAATTTTGTACCCGGAGCGATACAAACTTCCGGAGCTGCGGCCGGAAATGTGGATGCGGACAGCACACTGTGTGCTGTCCGCATCCATCCCTGCGCCATTCAAATTAACTCATGGTGGTCCCGAGTGTGGCTCAGGGTTACCGCTGCTTGCAGTGTAATGTGACCCCGAGCCACACTCGTATAACCGCTAAGGAGGTTAAGGTGCAGCATAAATATATGTGATTACTGTGTCAATACTGACATTTTCTCACAGTCGAGACAAGGCTGGGGCCTGCATCATGCCATTACCAGCCAGAGCCACCACTCCTTCTCCACTCCAGATCTTTAGGGGCTTGCAGCAGAGGGGAGGAATTGGGAGGCTTTCCATGCAAAAAATCCTTGGCTATTGCATGTGAAGGGACTATATCTCTGGTATTAACAATGGCTATCACTAAAATTTCTCCTCCTCGGTCATGCAAGAAACCTGGCAGGCACATTGCTTTTATACCTCATGCGAAAATCTCATACAGTTGTAAGAGAACAAACTCTATAGGGGACATATATAATTTACAATGTTTTGCAGTTTTAAGTGTGTCTTTTGGTTTGTGAGCCTGCACCAAATTTATGAAATGGCAAACAGTAAAAATAATTTTTCCGCAAGTAGGAAGTGTTTTTGACTCTGTCATTGAAAGTACGCCAGGGGGTTGCTTGGGATGGAAATGCAACTTTTTTTGCAACATTTATAAACATCACAATCTATACATAAGCCATAAAAGTAATCTACTCTGTAAAGTTGCCCTAAAAATGACTCCACTTTTGAAAGTGGCAAACTCTGGTGCAGGAGGCCAAATGTCGCAAACTTTTACGCAAATAGTAGCGTGCAACGAGACATTCTACATTTTTCTATTGTGAAACACGCGTTCAGGAAGTTCGCTACATGCACAACAGCACTTTGGTATGTAACTCAAATCAATATCTGATTGCCATTCATCTAAATAGCTCCTTTTTGATAAATATGTTCTAACACTTTATGGAGTGTCCAAACACTCCATAGATCGTTATAGATGCACTATGCACTTTTATATGGGATGTAGATAAGCACCTTATTTGTGATCATCCCATTATTCTCTCGCCCCTTTTAGGGTCTTTGATTGTTATTTAGTGTTTGGGCTCATGTTTATATTGCAGAAACACAATACAGGGATTGTCCACATAGGACTCCATTTTATGTGATTATATGCATGCAGTATTTCTTTTATGGTGTTATCTTACTTGGGGCAGTCAGTTTCCAATTTTGGCATTAATCATGAATTAAGGACTCTTCATTACTTGGTATTGATATGTGATGTGGCTTTTTGATTCCCTATTTGCAGTATATTATTTATTATGTATTTTAATGAAATTTAATAAAATTGGATGTATTAAAGGAACTTAGTCTACTCTTGTTTTTTGATAGTACCTGTCAGATGAATGTTGTAAAAAAGATAAACAGTGCCAAAACAGCCATTTTTTGGTTACCTTGCCTCACAAAAAGCTTAATATAGAGCAATTAAAAATCATATGTACCCCAAAATAGTACCAACAAAACTGCCACCTTATCCCGTAGTTTCCAAAATGGGGTAACTTTTTGGTAGTTTCTACTGAAAGGGTACATCAGCGGGGCTTCAAATGGGACATATCATCTAAAAACTAGTCCAGCAAAATCTGCCTTCCTTAAACCATATGGGGTTCCTTTCCTTCTGCGCCCTGCCATGTGACCTTACATCAGTTTATGACCATATGTGGGGTGTTTCTGTAATCCGAAGAATCAGGGTAATAAATATTGAGTTTTGTTTGGCTGTTAACCCTCGATGTGTTAAAGAAAAAATGTATTAAAATGGAAAATCTGCCATTTTCCTTTAATTCTTGTGGAACACCTAAAGGGTTAACAAAGTTTGTAATATCAGTTTTAAGTAACTTAAGGTGTTTAGTTTCTACAATGGGGTCATTTATGGGGGGTTTTCACTATGTAAGCCCCACAAAGTGACTTCAGACCTAAACTGGTCCTTAAAAAGTGGAATTTTCTTAAAACATTTTAAGAATTGCTTCTAAAATTCTAAGCCTTCTAACATCGTAAAAAAAGAAAATGAAATTTACAAAATGATGCCAACATAAAGTAGACATATGGGGAATGTTAAGTAATAAATATTTTATGAGGTATCACTTTCTAAATTTAAAATCTGAGAAATAGAAACTTAGAAAATTGTGAATTTTTCACAATTTTTGTTAAATATGGGATTTTTTTTATAAATAAAGGTGAAATATATTGACTCAAATTTATCATGAAGTACAATGTGTCACAAGAAAACAATCTCAGAATGTCTTGGATAAATAAAAGTGTTCCAAAGTTATTACCACATAAAGTGACATATGTTGGATTTGAAAAAAATGGCCTAGGCAGGAAGGTGAAAACTGGCCCGGGTAGAAAGGGTTAATCCCAAGGCGTGCACAGATTGATAAATGTCTCCCTATATGCTTAGTCTAATGTCTTACTTAAATATATGCATAGTTACAAAGTTTGTTAGGCCAAAAAAAGACATCCGTCCATCCAGATCGACCTGTTATCCTGCAAGTTGATTCAAATAAAAACCCCTGTGAGGTAGAAGCCAATTTTCCTTATTTAAGGGGAAAAAAAATCCTTCCTGACTCCAATCAGGCAATCAGAATAATTCCCTGGATCAATGACTCTTCTACAGAAATCTAATAACTGTGACCTATAATATTATTACATTTCAAAAATGAATCCAGGCCTCTCTTAAACTCTTTTAGTGAATTTACCATAACCATCTCCTCAGGCTCTTACTGTAAAGAATCCTTTTCTATGTTTGTGTACAAACCTTCTTTCCTCCAGACGCAGAGGATGTCCCCTCGTCACAGTCACAGTCCTGGGGATAAATAGATGATGGGATAGATCTCCCGTACTGACCCCTGATATATTTATACATATTAATTAGATCTCCCCTCAGTCATCTTTTTCTAAAATTAATAACCCTAATTTTGATAATCTTTCATGGTACTGTAGTCGCCCCATTCCAGTTATTACTTTAGTTGCCCTCCTCTGGACCCTCTCCAGCTCTGCTATGTCTGCCTTGTTTACAGGAGCCCAGAACTGTACAAAGTACTCCATGTGTGGTCTGACTAGCGATTTGTAAAGTGGTAGGACTATGTTCTCATCACGGGCATCTATGCCCCTTTTGATGCAACCCATTATCTTATTGGCCTTGTCAGCAGCTGCCTGACACTGGTTTTTGCAGCTTAGTTTGCTGTTTATAAAAATTCCTAGATCCTTTTCCATGTCAGTGTTACCGAGTGTTTTACCATTTAGTATGTATGGGTGACTTACATTATTCCTTCCCATGTGCATAACTTTACATTTGTCAGTGTTAAACCTTATCTGCCACTTATGTGCCCAAGCCTCCAATCTATCCAGATCCCTCTGTAGTAGTATACTGTCCTCTTCAGTGTTAATTACTTTACACAGTTTAGTGTCATCTGCGAAAATTGATACTTTACTATGCAAGCCTTCTACAAAATCAGTGTCTAATGCTTTGGAGATGTCCAGATATACGACATCCATTGATTCGCCGCTGTCAAGTCTAGAACTTACCTCCTCATAGAAACTGATTAAATTAGGTTGGCATGACCGATCCCTCATGAAGCCATGCTGATATGGCGTTATTTGCTTTTTTCCATTGAGATGCTCTAAGATAGCATCTCTTAGAAAACCTTCAAACAGTTTACCCACAACAGATGTTAAACTTACCGACCTATAGTTTCCATGCTCTGTTTTTGGACCCTTTTTGAATATTGGCCCCACATTTGCCATGCGCCAATCCTGTGGGACATTCACTGTCAGTATAGAGTCCGCAAATATCAGAAATAAGGGTCTGGCTATGACATTACTTAATTCCCTTAGGATACGGGGGTGTATGCCATCCGTTCCTGGTGATTTGTCTATTTTAATCTTTTTAAGTCGCTGTTGTACTTCTTCCTGGGTCAGACAGGACACTTTTAATGGGGAATTTATTTTTACATTCTGCATGTCATCTGACAGTTTATTTTCCTCAGTGAATACATTGGAGAAAAAAATATTTAACAGCTATGCTTTCTCCTCGGCGCTCTCTGCGACGCCCCCCTCATTACTCTTTAAAGGGCCGACACCTTCAGATTTATACTTTTTAACATTTATATAATTGAAGAACATTTTAGGGTTAGTTTTACTCTCTTTGGCAATTAATCTCTCGGTCTCTAGTTTGGCCGCTTTTATTTGTTTTTTACATGTCCTATTTTTTTCCTTATAGTTTTTCAGTGCTTCCGTGCTACCCTCCTGTTTTAGTGATTTATATGCTTTCTTTTTGTCATTTATTGCTTTATTTACAGTTCTATTTATCCACATTGGTTTCTTTTTGTTCCTTAACCTTTTATTACCATACGGTATGTACCTCTCACAATGAGATTTTAGGATGCTTTTAAAGATATCCCATTTTGTGGCCATATTTTTATTTTTGAGGACTTTGCCCCAGTTGGTTAGGCCTATGGCATCTCTTAGTTGGCTAAATTTAGCTTTTTTGAAGTTTGGTATTTTTGTTCCTCCCTGTAGAAACGCTTTTGAATGATAATTGGAAAGTTATTACTTTATGGTCACTATTTCCCAGGTGTCCCCCAACCTGCACGTCTGTTGTTCTGTCAGGCCTAATGGTTAATGCTAAGTCCAGTATGGCCGTCCCTCTAGTCGGGTCCTGAACCAGTTGGGAGAGGTAATTGTCTTTGGATATTGCCAAGAACCTGTTTCCTTTATGAGATATACAAGTTTCAGTTTCCCAGTCTATATCTGGGTAGTTGAAGTCCCCCATAATAACCACCTCATTATGATTTGCCGCCTTGTCTATCTCGTTTAGTAGTAGATTTCCTGTGGACTCTGGTATATTAGGTGGTAAACTCCTAATATTAATTTATTATTGTTTTTAGCTCCATGTATCTCTACCCCCAGTGACTCCACATGTTCATGTCCCTCCTCTCTGTCACCCTCCCCCTCATCTACCCCAAAGAGTGCTTGCTCGGTGAGAAGCAAACTCTTTTGCAAATTGTCAATGCCTCTCAGTGTTGCAACTTGCCCGTTTAGAGACTCGATTTGCGATCCCAAATTGGTAATTTGCTTACATCTTGAACAAAGATATATACCCTCGAACGGCTGTTCCAGGACTGCATACATCATGCAAGATGTGCACTGGACTGCGTTGTCAATTGTGCAACACATACTAAATGGGGATTAAAACAGTAAAAAAGTAAAACAGTAAATATGATTTACAATTAGACCCTGTCTGCTGTAGTTGAAGGACTACCTAAAATTAAGCCAACAACACACAAGGAAATTATATCCAACCTTAGTTTCCTGCTCCTTGTCTTAAACTCCTTTTCTTTAACTCCACTTAATAAGAAGCCCACTTAGTACAGCAAGCCTCAAGAAGAGCAAGCTCGGGAGAGTTCTGTCGTTCAATTTATAGCACCTGGTTTCCCAGGCCACTCCCCTTAATCAAGCATAGAAAAAAAATGGGTTTAAATGGCAATACACAGCAGAGAAAAGAAAAAAAAAGTTTTAAATGGCAGTACTAAAATGCAAAAACTTAACTTTCATCTGCAAAACTTGATATTTTACTGTGCAAGCCTTCTACAAAATCATTAATAAGAAAATATTGAAGAGAATAGGGCTCAATACTGACCCCTGTGGTATCCAGCTTGGGACGATGACCCAATCTGAGTGTAAATTCCTTACTTCAACAAACTAATGAATCAGTCTATTTATAAGTTGCAAAGTGATTGAAATGCTTGAAAATGCAGTAGGGATGAAAACTGTTTTGAATTGTTACATAGATCCATCAACATGGACTGTGAATTCAACCAGACAAAAGAAATCATAGTACCAGATCAATCAAATGTACTAAAAAAAACACCTCTAATTACTGAATGATGTATCAGTGAAGGAATGCTCATCAGAAAATTGCCATAGCTTTAGCAAGAATTACAAAGTTTTTTTTATTCCCATATATAGGGTTGAGCAAGTTCGGGTTCGGGTTCGGTGATCGCCGCTTTCTTGGCGCTTTTTGAAAGGCTGCACGGCAGCCAATCAACAAGCATCATACTACTTGCCCTAAGAGGCCATCACAGCCATGCCTACTAATGGCATGGCTGTGATTGGCCAGAGCAGCATGTGACCCAGCATCTATATAAGCTTGAGTCATGTAGTGCTGCACGTCACTCTGCTGTTACAAGTGTAGGGAGAGGATGCTGCTGGACTTGTGATTTCAGGGACAGCATAGGAGAGAATCTAACTCAGCGATCTACAGACAAATAGTTGTGTGGGTGCAGGGCACTATCGTTTTACCCTGCCCTGAGCTCATTGACCAAAAAATACTAACTTTTAGAATTCTGTTAGTTAGGTGGGTGGCGGTGGCGGCCATTTTATGCATGCTCAGTGCACCAGCACTGCATCTGAGCTTTTAGGAAATTGCAAATCACCTTTTTTTTGGGGGCAAACTACAACATCTGTATTAGTCAGTGTGCAATTTAAAGGTAGAAATACACCCATCATTTTCTGGGGTTTGAAAAACACACTCTTTTGACAAAAAACACTATTTTCAGGCCTTGCAGCATCAGCACGTGTGAAATTACAGGCTTATATACTGCTGTCAAATTCAGTTTTTAAACAAACACTCATTTGGGCACAAGAAATGTAGTTGGCAGCCTTTGATGCAGATGTCATTGTGAGATACACCCTTAATACATTTGGGTTACATTCAGAGATTTTACCGCTATTTGGTGCACCAATATTGAATTCAGGCCTACACTGGTTCAGGCCCTGTGAGATACCCCCTCTACATACAGGGGTTTGAATTAGGCATTTGAAATACAGCCATTTGAAATACAGCCATTTTGTGCAAAGATATATTTACTTCAGGCCTACACTGGTTCAGGGCATGTGTGTTCCCCCTATACATACAGGGGTTTGAATTAGGCATTTGAAATACAGCCATTTGAAATACAGCCATTTTGTGCAAAGATATATTTACTTCAGGCCTACACTGGTACAGGGCGTGTTTGATCCTCCCTCTACATACAGGGGTTTGAATTAGGCATTTGAAATACAGCCATTTGAAATACAGTCTTTTTGTGCAAAGATATATTTACTTCAGGCCTACACTGGTTCAGGGCGTGTGTGATCGCCCTTATATAGGGGGATTAAATTAGGCATTTGAAATCTAGCCTAGTCTGAGGCCTAGTCTGATTCAGGCCGTGTGAGATACACCCTTTACATACTGTCGTTCTTTTCTACTATTAATTAAACACCCATTTAGGGCAATATCCTAAATTCAAAAAATATAAGGAGAGCATCAAATAAGTGATGCTGCTTGTCATGGTGCTGCTGGTGAAGCTCCTGTTGCAGAGAGAGGACGTGGTCGATCTGTGCCAGCTACACGAACAAGTAAAAACCCCTTCCTCAGGTGCGAGTAGGCGACAAAACCTGCAGCGGTATTTGGTCGGGCCTAATGCTGCTCTACGAATGGTGAGGCCTGAACAAGTACAGGCGATAGTAGATTGGGTTGCTGGCAGTGGATCCAGTTCCTTCACAATGTCTCCCACTAAGTCTCCTGCTGAAAGACCACAGTTGGCACCTGCAGCCGATGTCCATCAGTCTTTCACCTCACCAAGCATTCTGAGCCCCAAGTCATGCAGCAGTCTCTTCTGCTTTTTGATGACTCTGTTAGCAGGGTTTCCCAGGGCCATCCACCTAGCCCTGCCCCAGAAGTGGAAGAGATTGAGTGCACCGATGCCCAACCACTTATTTTTCAAGATGAGTACATGGGAGGACCATCTCAGCATGTCTCGGATGATAACGAAACACAGGTGCCAACTGCTGGGGCTTTTCGAAAGTGTGCAGACCGACAAGGAAGTCAGGGGTGAAGACTGAGTGGAAGATGATGTGGAGGACGATGAGGTCCTCGACCCCACATGGAATCAAGGTCATGCGAGTGACCGATGTAGTTCGGAGGAAGAAGCAGTGGTCGCACAGAGGGAGCAGGGTGCAAAAGCGGAGCGGCCTTCCTCTAGACAGTACGCCTCCTACTGCCCACCGCAGCAAGGGACCGAGCACACCAAAGCCAGCTCCAAGGAGTTCCCTGGCGTGGCAGTTCTTCAGACAATGTGCTGACGACAAGACACGAATGGTTTGCACGCTGTGGAATCAGAGCCTGAAGCGAGGCATAAACGTTCTCAACCTGAGCACAACCTGCATGACCAGGCATTTAAGTGCAAAGCACGAGCTGCAGTGGAGTAGACACCTCAAAAGCCAAGAAAGGTCTCTGACTCCTCCTGCTTCCTCTTCTGCTGCAGTCGCGGCCTCTTCATCCTCCTCTGGAGTGACAGTGCCACCTGGCACCCCGCAAACAGAGGATCTGCCAGCAACACCAACACCTGGGTCACCAAGCTTTGCCACAATGTCCCAGGGAAGCGTTCAGATCTCCATATCCCAAACGCTGGAGAGGAAGAGGAAGTACCCCCTTACCCACCCGCGATCCCTAGTCCTGAATGCCAGCATTTCTAAATTACTTGCCTTTGAAATGATGTCATTCCATCTGGTGGAGACGGATAGTTTTAAAGGCCTTATGGCGGTGGCTGTCCAACAGTATGTCGTGCCCAGCCGCCACTACTTTCAAGGCAAGCCATCCCTTCCCTTCACAACCAAGTAGGGGACAAAATCAGGTGTGCAGTGCGCAACGCCATCTGTGGCAAGGTGCACCTGACTACGGATATGTAAACCAGTAAGCACGGTCAGGGCCGTTATATCTCCATAACAGCACACTGGGTAAATGCAGTGGCGGCTGGGCCTGAGGCGGATAGCAGTTTGGTGCATGTCCTTCCACCACCGAGGATTGCAGGGCACTTCAGTTTGCCTCCTGTTGCTTCCATCTCCTAGTCTGCTTCCTCATCCTCTACCAGCTCCTCATCCGGTCAGCGTAACACCTTCACCACCAACTTCAGCACAGCCAGCGGTAAACGACAGCAGGCAGTTTTAAAACTTATCTGTTTGGGGGACAAACCCCACACCGCACAGGTGCTGTGGACGGGCCTTGAACAACAGACCGATGAGTGGTTTGTGCCAGTCAACCTCAAGCTCGGCCTGGTGGTGTGCGATAATGGGCGGAATCTCGTAGCAGCTCTGGGACTAGCCGGTTTGACGCACATACCTTGCCTGGCGCATGTGCTGAATTTGGTGGTGCAGAGATTCCTTAAAAATTACCCCAACATGTCAGAGCTGCTGCATAAAGTGCGGGCCAACTGTGCGAGCTTTCGGCGTTCTTATCCTGCTGCTGCTCGCCTGTCAGCGCTGCAGCGTTACTTTGGCCTTCCCGCTCACCGCCTCATATGCGACGTGCCCACAAGGTGGAACTACACCTTGCACATGTTGGCCAGATTGTGTGAGCAGCAGCAGGCGATAGTGGAGTTTCAGCTGCAGCACGCACGGGTGAGTCGCTCGGCGGAACAGCACCACTTCACCACCAATGACTGGGCCTCCATGTGAGACCTGTGTTCCTTGTTGCGCTGTTTCAAGTACTCCACCAACATGGCCAGTGCCGATAACGCCGTTCTCAGCGTTACTATCCCACTTCTATGCCTCCTTGAACAAACGCTCATGGCGATGATGGAAGAGGATGTGGTACAGGAGGAGGAGGAAGAGGGATCATTTCGTAGGGTTTCCAGCCAGTCATTCCCAAGTGGCTCAGAGGGTGGGTTCCTGCACCCACAAACCCAAGGTACACAATTGTCCAGCCAGGGCACAGTTCTGGACGATGAGGAGGTGGAGGAAGAGGAGGAGGAGATGCAGGAGTAGGAACCATGTTCACAGCAGGGTGGCACCCAGACCAGCTCATGACCATCACTGGTCCGTGGATGGGGGGGATACAGAGGACACAGACGATACACCTCCCACAGAGGACAGCTTTTCGTTGCCTTTGGGCAGCCTGGCACACATGAGCGATTACATGGTGCAGTGTCTCCGCAACGACCTCCGAGTTGCCCACATTATAACTTGTGCTGATTACTGGGTGGCCACGCTGCTGGATCCCCGTTACAAGGACAACGCACCGTTCTTAATTTCGTCACTGGAGCGTGATCGTAAGATGCGCGAGTACAAGCACACGCTGGTAGACACGCTGCTGGTGGCATTCCCACCTGACAGCGTGGGCACAGTGGAAGCACAAGGCAAAGGCAGAGGACGAGGAAGAGGTCACCAACACAGCTGGGGCACCGCCAGCACCTCAGAAGGCAGGGTTAGAATGGCTGACATGAGGAAAAGCTTTGTCAGCCCGCCACAACAACCAGCACCACCAGCTGATATGGAACGTCTTAGCAGGAGGCAGCATTTCACCAACATGGTGGAGGAGTATGTGTGCACACGCCTACACGTACTGAATGACGGGTCTGCCCGCTTCAACTTCTGGGTCTCCAAATTGGGCACATGGCCTCAGCTTGCCATTTACGCCTTGGAGGTGCTGGCCTGCCCTGCAGCCAGTGTGTTATCTGAACGTGTGTTTAGCACGGCAGGGTACGTCATCACAGACAAGCTCAGCCGCCTGTCCACAGCCAACGTGGACAAGCTCAAGTTCATTAAAATGAACCAGGCTTGGATCCAACTGACTTGTCTGTACCTTGTGCAGAATAGACATTTATACCACTATCAAACATACATTCTTTTACTCAAGTCAAGTGCAATGATTCTTTGTTTTCTTTTTTTTTATTTGTCACAATATTTTGGGGGCTACCTACCCCAATAAAAAAAAAAAAAAAAATCATTGTTGGCTACCTCCTCCTCCTCCATTGCTGCCTCCACCTACAACACCACATTCACCGCCTCCTCAACCTCCGACTCCATATCCACCTCCTTCTCTGAGTTGCAGGTTAATAATTTAAAATTTTTAGTTATTTTATTTCATTTTAAGTTATTTCCCTATCCACATTTGTTTGCAGAGCAGTTGCCATGCCCTTAGGCAGATTTTACTGCCTTTTACATCCCTCTAGCCTTTTCACAGACTATTTTAGAGCCATTTTAATGCAAAAAATTGCCAATTTTAGTGCCCTAAATTGAAAAAATTCTTATTTTCAATTGTCGGATGACATTTTACTATTTTTGGCGTATACAAATTCCTGCTGTGCCAGCGTGACAGGGGCCTAAATCTCTCAAAATCCTCTGTTCTATTTCTGGGTGACATGAACCCCCTTTTGCCGTGAATGAACCCCTGCTGTGCCTGGGTGACAGGGGCCTAAATCTCTCAAAATCCTCTGTTCTATTGCTGGGTGACATGAACCCCCTTTTGCCGTGAATGAACCCCTGCTGTGCCTGGGTGACAGGGGCCTAAATCTCTCAAAATCCTCTGTTCTTTTGCTGGGTGACAAGAGCCCCCTTTTGCCGTGAACAAATTCCTGCTGTGCCCGGGTGACAGGGGCCTAAATCTCTCAAAATCCTCTGTTCTATTGCTGGGTGACATAAACCACCTTTTGCCGAGAATGAACCCCTGCTGTGCCTGGGTGACAGGGGCCTAAATCTCTCAAAATCCTCTGTTCTATTGCTGTGTGACATGAACCCCCTTTTGCTGTGAATGAACCCCTGCTGTGCCTGGGTGACAGGGGCCTAAATCTCTCAAAATCCTCTGTTCTATTGCTGGGTGACATGAACTCCCTTTTGCCGTGAATGAACCCCTGCTGTGCCTGGGTGACATGGGCCTTGTTCTCTCAAAATCCTCTGTTCTATTGCTGGGTGACATGAACCCCCTTTCGCCGTGAATGAACCCCTGCTCTGCATTGCTGACAGGGAACTAAATTTAGTGAAAACATCTGTTACTGATCGGAAGGTGTGCGACTACAAGCGCACGCTGCTGATGGCATTCCCACCTGACAGCGGGGGCACAGTGGAAGCACAAGGCGAAGGCAGAGGAGGAGAAAGAGGTCGCCAACGCAGCTGGGGCACCGCCAGCACCTGAGAAGGCAGGGTTAGCATGGCCAAAATGTGGAAAAGCTTTGTCAGCCTTGGAGGTGCTGACCTTCCCTGCAGCCAGTGTATAGTGTGAATGTGTGTTTAGCACGGTAGAGAGCATTATCACAGGCCACAGCCAATGTGGACAAGCTTACGTTTATTAAAATGAACCAGGCATGAATCCCACAGGTCTTGTCCGTACCTTGTGAAGAATAGACATTTATACCAGCCTCAACTATCCATTCTTGTACTCAAGTGCACTTATTCTTTGTTTTAGTTTGTTATATGTCCCAATATTTTGGGGGATACCCCAATTTAACCCCTTAGGGACCCATGACGTTCTGGTACGGCATGGTTCCCGAGTCCTTAAGGACCCATTACGTCATCTATAGTTCCGAAGGAACATAGTGCCTGCTCAAATCATTGAGCAGGCACCACGGCTAAATGCGCGGGGGGGGTCCCGTGACCCTCCCGTGTCGGCGATCGCCGCAAACCGCAGGTCAATTCAGACCTGCGGTTTGAGGCTTTTCCCTGGTGCGGCGGTGGTGGTAGGCGTTGCCATCGGGTCCCCATGGGGCTGTGGGGGGGACCCGATGGCATGGAAGGCAGCGCGATGCCTAAGGAAGGAATAGCGCTGCCTTCCGGTGAAGAGCCTGTGAGATCCAGCCCCCTGGATCTCACAGGACGGAAGCTGTATGAGTAATACACACAGTATTACTCATACAGCCAATGCATTCCAATACAGAAGTATTGGAATGCATTGTAAAGGATTAGACCCCCAAAAGTTGAAGTCCCAAAGTGGGACAAAAAATAAAGTGAAAAAAAGTCGAAAAAATAAAGTTTCCCCCCAAAAAATTTTTAAGTTTCAAGTTAAAATAAACAAAAACTTAATTTTCCCCAAATAAAGTAAAAAAAAATTGGTAACAAATAGGCGGAAAAAAAGTATACATATTAGTTATCGCCTCGTCCGTATCGATCGGCTCTATAAAAATATTACATGACCTAACCCCTCAGATGAACACCGTAAAAAAAAAAAAAAAAAACTGTGCTAAATAAACCATTTTTTGTCAACTTACATCACAAAAAGTGTAATAGCAAGCGATCAAAAAGTCATACGCACCCCAAAATAGTGCCAATAAAACCGTCATCTCATCCCGCAAAAATCATACACTACCCAAGGTAATCGCCCAAAAACTGAAAAAATTATGGCTCTCAGACTATGGAAACACTAAAACATGATTTTTTTTGCTTCAAAAATGAAATCATTGTGTAAAACTTACATAAATAAAAAAAAAGTATACATATTAGGTATCGCCGCATCCATGAAAACCTGGTCTATAAAAATATCACATTATCTAACCTGTCAGATGAATGTTGTAAATAACAAAAAATAAAAACTGTACCAAAACAGCTATTTCATGTTATCTTGCCTCACAAAAAGTGTAATATAGAGCAACCAAAAACCATATGTACCCTAAACTAGTACCAACAATACTGCCACCCTATTCCATAGTTTATAAAATAGGGCCACTTTTTTGGAGTTTCTACTCTAGGGGTGCATCAGGGGGGCTTCAAATGGGACATGGTGTCAAAACAAAACAGTCCAGCAAAATCTGCCTTCCAAAAACCGTATGGCATTACTTTCCTTCTGTGTCCTGCCGTGTGCCTGTACAGCTGTTTACGACCACATATGGGGTGTTTCTGTAAACTACAGAATCAGAGCCATAAATATTGAGTTTGGTTTGGCTGTTAACCCTTGCTTTGTTACTGGGAAAAATGGATTAAAATGGAAAATTTGACAAACAATTCAAATTCTGAAATTTCATCTCCATTTGCCAATAACTCTTGTGGAACACCTAAAGGGTAAATGACGTTTGTAAAATCTCTTTTTAATACCTTGAGGGGTGTAGTTTCTTAGATGGGGTCACTTTTATGGAGTTTCTACTCTAGGGGTGCATCAGGGGGGCTTCAAATGGGACATGGTGTCAAAACAAAACAGTCCAGCAAAATCTGCCTTCCAAAAACCGTATGGCATTCCTTTCCTTCTGCGTCCTGCCGTGTGCCTGTACAGCTGTTTACGACCACATATGGGGTGTTTCTGTAAACTACAGAATCAGAGCCATAAATATTGAGTTTGGTTTGGCTGTTAACCCTTGCTTTGTTACTGGGAAAAATGGATTAAAATGGAAAATTTGACAAACAATTGAAATTCAGAAATTTCATCTCCATTTGCCAATAACTCTTGTGGAACACCTAAAGGGTTAACGACATTTGTAAAATCTCTTTTTAATACCTTGAGGGGTGTAGTTTCTTAGATGGGGTCACTTTTATGGAGTTTCTACTCTAGGGGTGCATCAGGGGGGCTTCAAATGGGACATGGTGTCAAAACATAACAGTCCAGCAAAATCTGCCTTCCAAAAACCGTATGGCATTCCTTTCCTTCTGCGCCCTGTTGTGTGCCCGTACAGTAGTTTTACGACCACATATGGGATGTTTCTGTAAACTACAGAATCAGGGCCATAAATATTGAGTTTGGTTTGGCTGTTAACCCTTGCTTTGTAACTGGAAAGAAATTATTAAAATGGAAAATCTGCCAAAAAGTGAAATTTTGAAATTGTATCTCTATTTTCCATTAATTCTTGTGGAACACCTAAAGGGTTAACAACATTTGTAAAATCTGTTTTGAATACCTTGAGGGGTGTAGTTTGTTAGATGGGGTCACTTTTATGGAGTTTCTACTCTAGGGGTGCATCAGGGGGGCTTCAAATGGGACATGGTGTAAAAAAAAAACAGTCCAGCAAAATCTGCCTTCCAAAAACCGTATGGCATTCCATTCCTTCTGCGCCCTGCCGTGTGCCTGTACAGTAGTTTACGACCGCATATTGGGTGTTTCTGTAAACTACAGAATCAGGGCCATAAATATTGAGTTTGGTTTGGCTGTTAACCCTTGCTTTGTAACTGGAAATAAATTATTAAAATGAAAAATCTGCCAAAAAGTGAAATTTTGAAATTGTATCTCTATTTTCCATTAATTCTTGTGGAACACCTAAAGAGTTAATAATGTTTTTAAAATCAGTTTTGAATACCTTGAGGGGTTTAGTTTCTTAGATGGGGTCACTTTTATGGAGTTTCTACTCTAGAAGTGCATCAGGGGGGCTTCAAATGGGATATGGTGTCAAAAAAAACTGTCCAGCAAAATCTGCCTTCCAAAAACCGTATGGCATTCCATTCATTCTGCGCCCTGTTGTGTGCCTGTACAGTAGTTTACGACCACATATGGGGTGTTTCTGTAAACTACAGAATCAGGGCCATAGATATTGAGTTTGGTTTGGCTGTTAACCCTTGCTTTGTAACTGGAAAAAAAAATATTAAAATGGAAAATCTGCCAAAAAAGTGTAATTTTTAAATTGTATCTCTATTTTCCATAAATTCTTGTGGAACACCTAAAGGGTTAACGACGTTTGTAAAATCAGTTTTGAATACCTTGAGGGGTTTAGTTTCTTAGATGGGGTCACTTTTATGGAGTTTCTACTCTAGAAGTGCATCAGGGGGGCTTCAAATGGGATATGGTGTCAAAAAAAACTGTCCAGCAAAACCTGCCTTCCAAAAACCGTATGGCATTCCATTCATTCTGCGCCCTGTTGTGTGCCTGTACAGTAGTTTACGACCACATATGGGGTGTTTCTGTAAACTACAGAATCAGGGCCATAAATATTGAGTTTGGTTTGGCTGTTAACCCTTGCTTTGTAACTGGAAAAAAAAATATTAAAATGGAAAATCTGCAAAAAAAGTGTAATTTTTAAATTGTATCTCTATTTTCCATAAATTCTTGTGGAACACCTAAAGGGTTAACGACGTTTGTAAAATCAGTTTTGAATACCTTGAGGGGTGTTTTTTATAGAATGGGTTAATTTTTGGGTTGTTTCTATTATGTAAGCCTCGCAAAGTGACTTTAGACCTGAACTGGTCCCTAAAAGTTGGGTTTCTAAACTTCTAAGCCTTGTAACATCCCCAAAAAATAAAATATCATTCCCAAAATGATCCAAACATGAAGTAGACATATGGGCAATGTAAAGTAATAACTATTTTTGGAGGTATTACTATGTATTATAGAAGTAAAGAAATTGAAACGTGGAAATTTGCTATTTTTTGAAATTTTTTGGTAAATTTGGTATTTTTTTATAAATAAAAAAGATTTTTTTTTAATTCATTTTACCAGTGTCATAAAGTAAAATATGTGACGAAAAAACAATCTAAGTATGGCCTGGATAAGTCAAAGCGTTTTAAAGTCATCAGCACTTAAAGAGGATCTTTCACCGATCCTGACATTGTGAACTAAGTATCATGACATATACAGCGGCGCCCAGGGATCTCACTGCACTTACTATTATCCCTGGGCGCCGCTGTATATGTCATGATACTTAGTTCACAATGTCAGGATCGGTGAAAGGTCCTCTTTAACCACCTCCCGTCCGCCCATAGGATATAAACGTCCGGGAGGTGTATCTCTATTTCAGTGACAGCAGGGCAACCCAGAGAGAAGGCAGGGACAGTGCCCAGGTGTCCCTCCCTTCTGGATCACTGCATACACAGCGCTGTGTGTGCAGAGCAGGAAGCGCTATGCGCTTCCTGTTCCGGCCCGGCGATCATGTGACCGCCGTGACCGGAGAGTGCAGGAGCTGTGTGAGGTCTTTCAGAGACCTCGATCAGCCCTGCACTGAGGCTGTAAAGCGCAGTATTATACTGTACAGCCTCTCTGGGGGGTGTATTTCTCCTGTATCTGGGGCTACCATGTCAGCCCCAGTTACAGGAGAAATCAACAGTGAAAAAAAAAAAGAAAAAGTGAAGTAAATGTTCCCCAGAGGTCTTGTATGACCTTATGGGGGACGAAAAGTGTAAAATAAAAAATAAAAAATAAAAAAATAAAGGGTTGAAAAAATAAAATAAAAAATGGTTTCACATGTAAAAAAAATAAAAATCCCCAAGTAAGGAAAAAAAAAAAAAATTAAAAATAGAAAAAATAATATAAAATAGACATATTTGGTATTGCCGCGTCCGTAAAAACCAGCTCTATAAAAATATCACATGACCTAACCCCTCGGGTGAACACCGTACATCACAAAAAGTGCAACACCAAGTGATCAAAAACGCGTATGTCCCACAAAATGGTACCAATAAACCGTCACCTCATCCCGCAAAAAATGAGCCCCTTCATAAGAAAATCTATCAAAAAATAAAAAAACTATAGCTCTTAGAACATGGAGACACTAAAACATCATTTTTTGGGTTTCAAAAATGCTATTATTGTGTTAAAGTGAAACAAATAAAGAAAGTATACATATTAGGTATTGCCGCGTCCGTAAAAAACAGCTCTATAAAAATATCACATGACCTGACCTCTCGGGTGAACACCGTAAAAAAAAAAAAAAAAAACTGTGTCAAAACAAGCAATTTTTGTCACCTTACATCACAAAAAGTGCAACACCAAGTGATCAAAAACGCGTATGTCCCACAAAATGGTACCAATAAAACCGTCACCTCATCCCGCAAAATATGAGCCCCTACATAAGAAAATCTCGCAAAAAATAAAAAAAAATATAGCTCTCAGAACATGGACACATTAAAACATATTTTTTTGTTTCAAAAATGCTATTATTGTGTAAAACTTTAATAAATTAGAAAAAGTATACATATTAGGTATCGCCACGTCCGTAACAATCTGCTCTATAAAAATGTCACTTGACTGAACCCCTCAGGTGAACGCTGTAAAAATAAATAAATAGAAACTGAGCTAAAACAACCAATTTTTTTGTCACCTTGCCCCATAAAGTGTTATAATGAATTATCAAAAAATAATATGTACCCAAAAATAGTAGCAATTAAACTGGCACCTTATCCCCTAGTTTCCAAACTGGGATCACTTCTTGGGAGTTTCTACTGTAAGGGTGCATCAGGGGGCTTCAAATGGGACATGCATCTAAAAACCATGTGGAGTTCCTTTTCTTCTGCGCTCTGCCGTGTGCCCATACAGCAGTTTATGACCACATGTGGGGTGTTTCTGTAAACCGCAGAATCTGGGTAATAAATATTGAGTTTTGTTTGGCTGTTAACCATCGATGTGTTAAAGAAAAAATTTGATTAAAATAGAAAATCTGCCAAAAAAGTGAAATTAAAAAATTTGATCTCCATTTTCCTTTGATTCTTGTGGAACACCTAAAGGGTTAACAAAGTTTGTAAAATCGGTTTTAAGTAACTTGAGGGGTGTAGTTTCTACGATGGGGTCATTTATGGGGGTATCCACTATGTAGGTCCCACAAATTGACTTCAGACCTGAACTGGTCCTTAAAAAGTGGGTTTTGGCAATTTTCTTAAAAATTTGAAGAATTGCTTCTAAACTTCTAAGCCTTCTAATGTCCTAAAAAAATAAAATGACATTTCCAAAATGATGCCAACATAAAGTAGACATATGGGGAATGTTAAGTAATAAATATTTTATGAGGTATCACTTTCTGTTTTAAAAGCAGAGAAATTGAAATTTAGAAAATTGCGAATTTTTCAAAATTTTTGGTAAATTTGGGATTTTTTCATAAATAAAGGTGAAATATTTTGACTCAAATTTATGACTATCATGAAGTACAATGTGTCACAAGAAAACAATTTTTAAATGACTTGGATAAGTAAAGGCGTTCCAAAGTTATTACCACATAAAGTGAGATATGTCAGTTTTGCAAAATTAAGCCTGGTCAGGAAGGGGGCAAATGGCCCAGATGGCAAGTGGTTAAAGTGACACTGGTCAGATTTGCAAAAAATGGCCAAGTCTGTAAGGTGAAATAGGGCTGAGTCCCTAAGGGGTTAAAAATAAAAAATAACACAAATCAGTGTTGGCTACCTATTCCTCCTTCACCGCCGCTTCCACCTACACCACCACTTCAACCTACACCGCCACATCCACCCATCCACCGCCTCCTCAACATCCTACTCCTAGATCCAGATTGTTATTTTTTATTTTTCTGTATTTTATGTTATTTTAAGTCATTTCCCTATCCACATTTGTTTGCCGAACTGTTAACATGCTCTTAAGCACATTTTGATATCTTTTGCAGCCCTCTAGCCCTTTCCAGGACTATTTTTGAGTCATTTTAGTGCCCAAAAGTTCGGGTCCCCATTGACTTCAATGGGGTTCGGGGTCAAGTTCGGGTCAAGTTCGGGTCCCGAACCCGAACTTTTTTTTCAAGTTCGGCCGAACTCGTCGAACCCGAACATCCAGGTGTCCGCTCAACTCTACCCATATACCATGCCGCCTTTACCTTTATTTTCATTAGTTACCATCAAAAAGTCAGACTGTGAGTATTCATTTAGCTGAGCATGTTCTTTCATTACCTAAAATACAGTACATAAGAGAAAATATATATGAAAAATCCAGTTAGTCTGGCACAAACACCACATAATAGGCAAAACAGAGTCAATGGAACCCTCTGGAGACACATATTGTCTTTCATTCTCCAAGCCAATGGTTTGGAATGATGTAGATGTTCTTGTATTGGTGGCATGAAAGAGCATCTGGAAAGGACCACAGAATTAGACCTTGACAATGTCCTTAGGGCTCATGCACACGACCGTATGCCCTCCAAGACATACGGTTCGTGAGCGGGCCATATGTCCCGGAGCGGCATACATCATGCGCACGGGAGCTCACAGCATCTTACGTTACTATGTTGCTGTGAGCATCGGAACGCCCGCAGGGCTATTGTCCCGCACTCATAATATCATATGATGCTCTGTGATCCCATGCGCACAATGTATGCCGCTCCGGGAGATATGGACTGTATGACTCGGAGGGCATATGTTTCTGTGCATGAGCCCTTACTCTGAAGGCAATGCTAGGGAGTCTACCAGGCAAATGCTATAAGTGCTGGATGCCAGCTAGTGTTTCACTCAGTCAAAGAGCACTCATTAACCACTATTTTTAAACATACATAGCAGTGTATCTGATATAACGATAATGGGGGTCATTTACTATCCAGAAATAGGCATATTTCTGGTGAAGATTGCGGTGCAAAGGTTATTTGCACCACAATTTGTGCTCATTCATCATTTTCCAAGTCTGTTTTTGGCATAGAATATTGTCTAAATGTAAGCCAGCAGGGAAGCTGGCGTACATTTAGACTGGCACTGGATACGCCAAAGTTATGCAGCTATATGGGTTAAGACTGGCATCTAAAACGTTGGTCTTAATAAATGATCCTAAAATGACTAGCACACTCAACTTTTAAAATAAAAATACCATTCTCTACAGACTGAAAAAAAACAAAAAACTGCCTGTTGAAAATAAGCCAAGATGAGTAAATATAGGGTTATGTATAAAGAAATGCAAATATAGAATTTCATTAATTGGAACATGATTGAAAATTAGCTAAACTGAAACTATCTTCTCCATCAGTGTCATTTGAGATCACAGCTACCTTTTATACCTTCATTGACTTGAGCTGAACAGTAAAAGCTAATTACTACAACTACATGAATTACTTGGATGTTTGCCCTAATGTGAGACTGAATTTATCTTATTGGCATGAACTTTCTGTCAGCAGGTTAAATAAGTTATATTACCATGTCAAAACTTTACAAGTAATATCAATAATAGACTACAATATTAGAACATCTGCAATGTGTATATATATATAGTTAGTTGTGAAAAACTAGATTTGGCAGCTTCATCAAAGTTCACCAATAAATTTGATTTATTATGAATTAATTAGTATACCTGTGTATACTAATGCACATGGTGATATATTAAACCTGCCTTTAATATTGAGACACAGTAAGGGTGAATTCACGTCACCGTTTAGCTTTCCATTCTTCTGATCTGTCAGAGGAAGAGAGAGAGAAAAAAAAACAGGATCCAGTAAAAAACGGATCCTCTTGCATCAGTTGTCATCCTTTTAAAACCATTTCCGTCTGAGATCCAATTTTTTAGAATGGGTAAACATTCCTGCATGCAGTACTTTTGTTCCCGTCTGAAAAAAACGCATCTCAGACAGAAATGGCTCAAACGGATGAAAACTGATGCAACAGGATCCGTTTTTTTTCTCTCTGTCTTCTTCTGATTGATTAGAAGAACAGAAAGCTAAACGGCGATGTGAACGCACCCTGACTGTATCGCTAACAGAACAGATTAACTATGAATAAGGGTGGGTTAACACTAGCATTAGGGATTCCGTTATGGCTTTCCGTTATAACATGGTTATAACGAAAAATAACAGAATCCGTAAGACGGAAGGACGGATCCGTTCTTCTGCCCATAGACTTGTATTATGACGGATTGCAAAACGGAAGCCCTTAAAAAGTCTATGGGAATCAAAACGGATCTGTCTGGGTCCCGTTATGCAAGACGGAAAACAAAGTCCTGTCGACCGTACTTTGTTTTCCATCTTGCATAACGGAACCCGGACGGATCCGTTATGCTTTCCCATAGACTTCTATTAGAACGGAAAGCAAATGGAATGCCTTTTAAAGGCTTCCATTTTACATTCTGTCTGGGCATTCCGTTATTTTCCATTATAATCATGTTATAACAGAAAGCCATAACAGAATCCCAAACGCTAGTGTGAACCCACCCTAAAATATAAGAGTGAAACTGGATCGCACATCCTCAATGCTATGCTTTTATCTAATAACTGCGTCTCAGCATAATCAACATCGCTTCTCAGCGCAATTTATTGTATATCTACCCCCATGTTGCATGCTGCACATGAGGCATTAGTATACAATTTGATCAAAAAGCATAGGCCCACTCACCACGACAAGGTTGCCTCTTTGAATGGGGCCCTACTCTAAATTTGGCAGCGACTACCGGCGCCGCATCACCGCACTAGCAGGCAGCGGGACCCAGCAGTCAAACAGCGCAGGATGTATTGAGGATGTGCGATCCAGTTTCGCTCTTATATTTTACACATTTTGTAGAATCTATGCTTTTTCCCCCTCTGGTGTCAGCACTCCTCCCCATTCAGCCCAGGTGTTTTTAATTAGCAGGAGACTGCATAAGGGTATAAATCCCTACCTCCTCTCAGTTGGAGTTCCTTAGAGTATGTGATAAGGTGAGGTTCACACCTGTTCACATAGTGCAGTGTTGCGCGGCGGCCATTGTTGCATTGGTGCTGTGCTGGTGGGTTGGTGGGGCCAAGTTCCAGGGTGGCTTTGCCAGACAGCGGAGGCGCTGTTTGACTGCTGGGTCCCGCTGCCTGCTAGAGTAGGTTCCCATTCAAAGAGGCAACCTTGTCGTGGTAAGTGGGCCTATGCTTTTTGATCAAATTGTATACTAATGCCTCATGTACAGCATGCAACATAGGGGTAGGTATACGATAAATTGCGCTGAGAAGCGATGTTAATTATGCTGAGAAGCAGTTATTAGATAAAAGCATAGTATTGAGGATGTGCGATCCAGTTTCACTCTTATATTTTATAAAGAATAACTATGAATGTTGGTGCATTTGACAGTGATACACACAGCAATATATTACACCTCCCTTTAATAATACATGGCTGAACTATGGGTTTAAGTTGAAGACCTTGGCATAACAAACCACAGGAGGATATCAAGCATTTGTATGACCGTTACCATGCCACAGTGGAGGCCTGTATCACAGCAAAGGGAGATGCCACCCAGTAGTGATGAGTAGAGTTGAGCGAACCCGAACTGTAAAGTTCGGGTTCGTACCAAACTTTTGGTTTTTCGGCACCCGAACCCGAACATTTACATAAAAGTTCGGGTTCGGTGTTCGGCGATTTTTATGGCGCTTTTTGAAAGGCTGCAAAGCAGCCAATCAACAAGCGTCATACTACTTGCCCCAAAAGGCCATCACAGCCATGCCTACTATTGGCATGGCTGTGACTGGCCAACTGCAGCATGTGACCCAGCCTCTATTTAAGCTGGAGTCACGTAGCGCCGCCCGTCACTCTGCTCGAATTAGTGTAGGGATAGGCTGCAGCTGCTGTGAGGGAGAGATCAGGGAGAAATCTTATGAAGAACTGCTTCTTTACTCAGCGATCTACAGCAAATGTGTTTTGTGGGTGCAGTGCACAATTGTTTTAAGCCTGCCCCGAGCCAACTACTACTGAAAGCAAACTTTTTTTCCTTCAGTTAGTCAATATCAATACATAATCGGCAGCCATTTTATGCAACGATAGTGCACCAGCACAGGATATCTGCATGTCTGCAAGTCCAGAAATAATGCTTTGAGACACTGGGGTTAAAAAAAACTTTTTTTCATATAGTGCACATCTAGGATTATAGGTGCATAAGTGAGTGTCACATTTAGGCCAGAAATACAGCTTTTTGCTTACTGGGGTTAAAAAAAACCCTCTGATATACTGCACATCTGGGATTAGACGTGCATAAGTGACTGTGAAATTTAGGCCACAAATACGGCTTTTTGCTTACTGGGGTGAAAAAAAAACATCTGTTTCATATAGTGCACATCTAGGATTATAGGTGCATAAGTGAGTGTCACATTTAGGCCAGAAATACAGCTTTGGCATACTGGGGCATACTGGGTGAAACAAACCTCTCTGTTTCATATACTGCACATTTGGGATTAAACATGTGAAATTTAGGCCACAAATACGGCTTTTTGCTTACTGGGGTGAAAAAAAAACATCTGTTTCATATAGTGCACATCTAGGATTATAGGTGCATAAGTGAGTGTCACATTTAGGCCAGAAATACAGCTTTTTGCTTACTGGGGTTAAAAAACCCTCTGATATACAGCACATCTGAGATTCGACGTGCATAAGTGACTGGAAATTTAGGCCACAAATACGGCTTTTTGCTTACTGAGGTTAAAAAAACCTCTGATATACTGCACATCTGAGATTAGACGTACATAAGTTACTGTGAAATTTAGGCCACAAATACAGCCTTTGCTTACTGGGGTTAAAAAAAAAAACCTCTGATATACTGAATATCTGGGATTAGAGGTGCATAAATTACTGTGAAATTTAGGCCACAAATACGGGTTTTGCTTACTGGAGTTAAAATAAACCTCTGATATACTGATCATCTGGGATTAGAGGTGCATAAGTTACTATGAAATTTAGGCCACAGATACCGCTGTCATATAGAGTTAAAAAAAAAATTAGGGTTTTTATTGGCGGTTAATTATTTTTAACAGACTTAACCACTTTTTACTTTGCTTGGTGAACACTAACTATGAGGCAAACCTCTAATAAGGGACACGGTCAGGGTCGTGGGGGTGGTGTTGGTGGAGCCTCTGGTGCAGGGAGAGGACGTGGCCGTTCTGCCACAGCTACGCGTCCTACTGAACCTATTACCTTAGGTCCCAGTAGCCGCCAGAATCTACAGCTATATTTGGTCGGGCCTAATGCCGTTCTGAGGATGGTAAGGCCTGAGCAAGTACAGGCGCTAGTCAATTGGGTGGCCGACAGTGGATCCAGCACGTTCACAGTATCTCCCACCCAGTCTTCTGCAGAAAGCGCATAGGTGGCACCTGAAACCCATGCCCATCAGTCTTTCACATCACCCCCGTGCATATCGGGGAACCTGTCTGAGCCTCAAGTCGAGCAGCAGTCTCTTATGCTGTTTGAAGACTCTGCTGGCAGGGTTTCCCAAGGGCATCCACCTAGCCCTTCCCCAGGGGTGGAAGACATAAAATTCACTGACGCACAACCACTTATGTTTCCTGATGATGACATGGGAATACCACCTCAGCATGTCTCTGATGATGACGAAACACAGGTGCCAACTGCTGCGTCTTTCTGCAGTTTGCAGACCGAAAAGGAGGTCAGAGAGGAAGACTGGGTGGAAGACGATGCAGGGGACGATGAGGTCCTAGACCCCACATGGAATGAAGGTCATGCCACTGACTTTCAGAGTTCGGAGGAAGAGTCAGTGTTGAGACTGAGCCAACAGCGTAGCAAAAGAGGGAGCAGGGTGCAAAAGCAGAGCAGCCGTCGCCAAAACAGTTCGCCTCCTACTGGCCACTGTCACCAGGGACCGAGCACACCAAAGGCAGCTTCAAGGAGTTCCCTGGCATGGCACTTCTTCACACAATGTGCTGACGACAAGACCCGAGTGGTTTGCACGCTGTGCCATCAGATTCTGAAGCGAGGCATTTACGTTCTGAACCTTAGCACAACCTGCATGACCAGGCATCTACATGCGAGACACGGGCTGCAGTGGAGTAAGCACCTTCAAAACCAAGAAAGGGCTCAGGCCCCTCCTGCTCCCTCTTCTGCTGCTGCCTCGGCCTCTTCCTCCGCTTATGGAGGAACGTTGGCACCTGCCGCCCAGCAAACAGAGGATGTGCCACCAACAACACCACCTCCGTCACCAAGCATCTCCACCATGTCACACGGAAACGTTCAGCTCTCCATCTTACAAACCTTGGAGAGAAAGCGTAAATTCCCACCTAGCCAACCTCGATTCCTGGCCCTGAATGCCAGCATTTCTAAACTACTGGCCTTTGAAATGCTGTCATTCAGGCTGGTGGAGACGGACAGCTTCAAACAGCTCATGTTGCTTGCTGTCCCACAGTACGTCGTTCCCAGCCGCCACTACTTCTCCAGGAGAGCCGTGCCCTCCCTGCACAACCAAGTATTGGATAAAATCAAGTGTACACTGCGCAACGCCATCTGTGGCAAGGTCCACCTAACCACAGATACGTGGACCAGTAAGCACGGCCAGGGACGCTCTATCTCCCTAACTGCACACTGGGTAAATGTAGTGGCGGCTGGGCCCCAGGCGGAGAGCTGTTTGTCGCACGTCCTTCCGCCGCCAAGGATCGCAGGGCAACATTCTTTGCCTCCTGTTGCCTCCTCTTCCTACTCAGCTTCCTCCTCCTCTTCTACCACCTCCTCATCCGGTCAGCGACAGACCTTCACCACCAACTTCAGCACAGCCAGGGGTAAACGTCAGCAGGCCGTTCTAAACCTAGTGTGTTTGGTGGACAGGCCCCACACCGCGCAGGAGTTGTGGCGGGGTATAGAACAACAGACCGACGAGTGGTTGCTGCCAGTGAGCCTCAAGCCCGACCTGGTGTTGTGCGATAATGGGCAAAATCTCGTTGCAGCTCTGGGACTAGCCGGTTTGACGCACATCCCTTGCCTGGTGCATGTGCTGAATTTGTGCGGGCCGTCTGTGCTCGCTTACGGCGTTCTCATCCTGCCGCCGCTCGGCTGTCTGCTCTACAGCGTAACTTCGGCCTTCCTGCTCACCACCTCATATGCGACGTGCCCACCAGGTGGAACACCACCTTGCACATGCTGGAGAGACTGTGCGAGCAGCAGCAGGCCATAGTGGAGTTTCAGCTGCAGCACGCATGGGTGAGTCGCACTGCGGAACAGCACCACTTCACCACCAATGACTGGGCCTCCATGCGAGACCTGTGTGCCCTGTTGCGCTGTTTCGAGTACTCCACCAACATGGCCAGTGGCGATGATGCCTTTATCAGCGTTACATTACCACTTCTATGTCTCATTGAGAAAACACTTAGGGCAATGATGGAAGAGGATGTGGCCCAGGATGAGGAGGAGGAAGAGGGGTCATCTCTAACACTTTCAGGCCAGTCTTTTAGAAGTGGCTCAGAAAGAGGATTTTTGCAACAGCAGAGGCCAGGTACAAATTTGGCCAGCCAGGGCCCACTACTGGAGGAGGAGAAGGATGAGGAGGAGGCTGGGGATGAAGCATGTTCACAGCGGGGTGGCATCCAACGCAGCTCGGACCCATCACTGGTGCATGGCTGGGGGGATACGGAGGACGCAGACGATACGCCTCCCACAGAGGACATCTTGTCCTTACCTCTGGGCAGCCTGGCACACATGAGCGACTACATGCTGCAGTGCCTGCGCAACAACAGCAGAGTTGCCCACATTTTAACATGTGCTGACTACTGGGTGGCCACCCTGCTGGATCCCCGTTACAAAGACAATGTGCCGTCCTTAATTCCCTCACTGGAGCGTGATCGGAAGATGCGCGACTACAGGCGCTCCTGACTGACCCCGGGGGACAAGTGGAAGCACAAGGCGAAGCAGGGGAGGAGGAAGAAGTCGCCAACGCAGATGTGTCAGCGCCAGCACCTCAGAAGGCAGGGTTAGCATGGCTGACATGTGGAAAAGCTTTGTCACCTCGCCACAACAACCGGCCCCAACTGCTGATATGGAGCGTGTTAGCAGGAGGCAGCATTTGAACAACATGGTGGAACAGTACCTGTGCACATGACTACACGTACTGACTGATGGTTCTGCCCCATTCAACTTCTGGGTCTCCAAATTGTCCACATGGCCAGAGCTTGCCCTGTATGCCTTGGAGGTGCTGGCCTGCCCTGCAGCCAGTGTATTCTCTGAACGTGTATTTAGCACGGCAGGAGGCGTCATTACAGACAGACGCAGCCGCCTGTCCACAGCCAATGTGGACAAGCTCACGTTCATTAAAATGAACCAGGCCTGGATCCCAAAGACTTGTCTGTACCTTGTGCAGAATAGACAGTTCTAACAGCCTCAACCATCCATCCTTGTACTCAAGTGCACTTATTCCTTTTTTCTTTTGTTTTTATATGTCCCAATATTTTGTGGGATGCCTATATGTAAAAATGCAAAATAACACACATCTGTGTTGGCTACCTATTCCTCCTTTGCCGCCGTTTCCACCTAGACCGCCACGTGAGCCTACATGGCCACATCCACCCATTCACCACCTTCTCAATCTCTTCCTCCTACATCATTCCTAATTTTTATATTTTTAAGGTCTTTTATGTTTTTTTAATTCATTTCCCTATGCAAATTTGTTTGCAGAGCATTTGCCATGCTCTTAAGCACATTTTGCTGCCTTTTGCAACCCTCTAGCTATTTTAAAAGTTCGGGTCCCCATTGACTTCAATGGGGTTCGGGTTCGGGGTCAAGTTCGGGTCAAGTTCGGGTCCCGAACGCGAACTTTTTCTCAAGTTCGGCCGAACCTGCCGAATCTGAACATCCAGGTGTCCGCTCAACTCTAGTGATGAGGGAATCGTAGTCAAATGACTTGACATATCTATCACCCAGTATTAATGTATGCCCTGTTGCAGAACCTAATAGAAAGGTGGACATCAGTGACCAGGCACCACTAGCAGTAGGTAATCTCTTCAAACAGCAGATTGGTGGTGGTGATGGGAGTCGGACCCCTGTCGATCTGATATTGACCTATCCTGAGGATAGGTCATTAATATCAGAAATCAACAATACCTTTAAGTTTTCCAGGTGTTCTTACAGAATATGCACTATGTTAAAATGTTGGTCTAAATATATGATGCCTGCATACAGGTATATGGGAAGATGCTTCAGAACTGCTATTACATGCTATTACACTTTAGGTGAATTTAAAACAAATATATAAAAAAAATATATATATATATATATATATATATATATATATATATATATATATATATATATATAATTCTCTATAGTAATGAGTAGTGTTGATCGCGAATATTCTAATTGTGAATTTTTATCACGAATATTGTCACTTCAAAAATTTTGTGAATATCTAGAATATAGTGCTATATCTGCGTAATCACAAATATTCTAGATTTTTTTTTCATCAGTACCCATGATCCCTCACTGCTTCTTGCTTGTGGGCCAATGAGAAGGCAGCAATATCTTTGACTTTAGGAGTAGTGTTGATCATGAATTTTGCAATCAAGAAAATAATGACTGGAGATCACAAATTCTTGAATTTGCTAATATATGATGAATATTCACCCAAATTTTCGTGAAATATCGCAAATTCGAATTTTGCCCCTGCCGCTCATCCCTGGTAATGAGACATGTCTAAAATTGCCTCTTGCTCGCTCATTTAAATTATATATTTACTTTAGACCAACATTTTAATTTTCTCAAACAATTTATCCACATTGCAAATACTTTGCATTACTTATTTTGCAGTGATCCAGGATAAATCCAAAGCTACTTCTGAATTTAACATTTCCTACTGGTCCAGTACATGTGTGAAGCTGTGTCTAGTGATTTGATTTCTGAGTAATCTGTCACAGGAGAAAGGCAGCCATTCTATTGCATCATTTCCAAATCATTCCCTGCTGGTTCAGTATCTGTGTGGGTCACAGTCTGAGATTGAATTTTTAGTCCTTATATCAGGCTCTGTAATCTGTAGGAAAAAGGTAACTATTACTATCCTATTGTGTACTGCTAAGCTGCTAGGGATGTGTTTATTGACCTGCTTGTTAATTTATATAAAAATTGAAGCAAATTACATTGCACAAATTTCAATTCTTCTCAGCTAACAATTTCCAGGTATTCCTATCCGGTTCAGTGTTTGTGTGCAGAAGTGTTTGCTGATTTGTTTTCAGGCATTTACACCAGACACTGTAAAGTAATCTGATAAGGGAAAAGTAAATGTGTTGACTGTTTCCAGTGGCAAGCAGCAGAACTGAAAATGCATCTGTGGACTATAATACACTGTAACTTGGGATCAGTAAACAATAGGCAATGCAATGTATTTACCACCTAACCTAAATTTGTATGTACATGATATCAATGCATAAACGGTTTTTAAAATGTTACTATACTCTGTAAGTGTATGATATTTAATCATTTAATCCCCTGATCTAACTCCTCTCCATATATAGCCCAATCATCATCATTTCTCTGAGACTGATCCTCCACCAAACTCTCCACAGCGCCCATGCACCCAGAAGCACTACAGATAGCGGCTGGTGGCTTTATATCCTCTCCCCAATTTGGCTTTTGGCTCTTGGAATGCTAAAAGTGTAAAAATTTAAATTCTCCTGGTTCTAACGGGGTCAAAAGCTATGAACACCATTTTTCATGGAAAATTTGTTTTTTAGAAATATTGGTTACCTTGGGTAAAAATATTTCAGTCTGAAATCTTAATTTCTTCGTTCATTTAAAAAAAAAAACTGATGTCAGTTTTCAACCTACTCCTAGTTTCAAACTTTTCTAATGTGGACTTGTTGTTTTCAGTAATTGATTCAGGGTGTGTGGTGCTTGTATCCAGGATGCTGTTGCTTTTACTAGCTCTCATGTGTCAGCACAGTTTCATTCCTGGATAGATTTCCCCTTCTCCAGCTCATATAGGATCTCCTCTTAATGAAAGTCACTGATGCTGAGGAGTGTGCAATTCCCTTCTTTCCCTCCTTGCAAAGTATTCCGCGGATACTCTGATTTCTCTCTACACTTCTACATAGAATATTTGCTTGTCCCCTGTAAACATCCTTATGTGTGCTTTCTTCCCAATCTATAACTTGTGTGAGTTGTCTCCTTTGGATAATTATGCCCCTCTCCACACTCTGTTCTGCTCCTTCCTGCTGCTATCTCTAATACTGGGAAGGGAGAGGGAAAGTAGAAAGTGCAATCAGAACAAGGACCACTGGTTTGGCAGACTTGCGTCAGATTTAGCAGCACCACAACCTACAGTAGGTGAAGGACTTAAACTCTGTGGATGTAAAACTGTAGAAATTCAGAATTTTAAAAGTTCCTTAAATTTTATTTTTACTGTAAGATAGAAATACAAGCAATTCAAAGCAAAGGTGACTATAGCCGTTAAGGAAGGTGTCACTAGGTTTCACAATACAAACTGCATATATTATTAAACAGTTCTTAGACTTCATGAAGCTAGTTTACATGGTTTGGAAATCAAAAAGAACTTAAAATTCCTTTTGTAAAAGTTGACTGATATTAAGATGGCTATTTAATGAGTCCAGCCGAGACTAAAGAATCTCATGAGATTCAGTGTATTCATGAGTAGAGTTGAGCGGACACCTGGATGTTTGGGTTCGACGAGTTCAGCCGAACTTGAAAAAAAAAGTTCGGGTTCGGGACCCGAACTTGACCCAAACTTGACCCCGAACCCCATTGAAGTCAATGGGGACCCGAACTTTTGGGCACTAAAATGGCTCAAAAATAGTCCTGGAAAGGGCTAGAGGGCTGCAAAAGGCATCAAAATGTGCTTAAGAGCATGGCAACTGTTCTGCAAACAAATGTGGATAGGGAAATGACTTAAAATAACATAAAATACAGAAAAATAAAAAATAACAATTTGGATCTTGGAGTAGGAGGTTGAGGAGGCGGTGGATAGGTGGATGTGGCGGTGTAGGTTGACGTGGCGGTGTAGGTGGAAGCGGCGGTGAAGGAGGAATAGGTAGAAAACACTGATTTGTGTTATTTTTTATTTTTAAATTGGGGTATCCCCCAAAATATTGGGACATATAACAAAATTAAACAAAGAATAAGTGCATTTGAGTACAAGAATGGATGGTTGAGGCTGGTATAAATGTCTATTCTGCACAAGGTACGGACAAGTCCTGTGGGATCCATGCCTGGTTCATTTTAATAAACGTAAGCTTTTCCTCATTGGCTGTGGCCTGTGATAATGCTCTCTGCCGTGCTAAACACATGTTCACACTATACACTGGCTGCAGGGCAGGTCAGCACCTCCAAGGCTGACAAAGCTTTTCCACATTTTGACCATGCTAACCCTGCCTTCTCAGGTGCTGGCGATCCCCCAGCTGCGTTGGCGACCTCTTCCTCCTCCTCTGCCTTCGCCTTGTGCTTCCACTGTGCCCCTGCGGTCAGGTGGGAATGCCATCAGCAGCGTGCGCTTGAAGTCGCGCATCTTCCGATCAGTAACAGATGTTTTCACTAAATTTAGTTCCCTGTCAGAAATGCAGAGCAGGGGTTCATTCATGGCAAAAGGGGGTTCATGTCACCCAGCAATAGAACAGAGGATTTTGAGAGATTTCGGCCCCTGTCACCCAGGCACAGCAGGGGTTCATTCACAGCAAAAGGGGGTTCATGTCACCCAGCAATAGAACAGAGGATTTTGAGAGATTTAGGCCCATGTCACCCAGGCACAGCAGGGGTTCATTCACGGAAAAAGGGGGTTCATTTCACTCAGCAATAGAACAGAGGATTTTGAGAGATTTAGGCCCCTGTCACCCAGGCACAGCAGGGGTTCATTCACGGCAAAAGGGGGTTCTTGTCACCCAGCTATAGAACAATGGATTTTGAGAGATTTAGGCCCCTTTCACCCAGGCACAGCAAGGGTTCATTCATGGCAAAAGGGGGTTCTTGTCACCCAGCTATAGAACAGTGGATTTTGAGAGATTTAGGCCCCTGTCACCCAGGCACAGCAGGGGTTCATTCACGGCAAATGATCGTTCATGTCACCCAGCAATAGAACAGAGGATTTTGAGAGAACGAGGTCCATGTCACCCAGGCACAGCAGGGGTTCATTCACGGCAAAAGGGGAATCTTGTCACCCAGCAAAAGAACAGAGGATTTTGAGAAATTTAGGCCCATGTCACCCAGGCACAGCAGGGGTTCATTCACGGCAAAAGTGGGTTCTTGTCACCCAGCAATAGAACAGACGATTTTGAGAGATTTTGGCCCCAGGCACAATAGGGGTTCATTCACGGCAAAAGGGGGTTCATGTCACCCAGCAATAGAACAGAGGATTTTGAGAGATTTAGGCCCATGTCACCCAGGCACAGCAGGGGTTCATTCATGGCAAAAGGGGCTTCATGTAACCCAGCAATAGAACAGAGGATTTTGAAAGATTTAATCCCCTGTCACCCAGGCACAGCAGGGGTTTGTATACGCCAAAAATGGTAAAATGTCACCCGACAATTGAAAATATGAATTTTTTAAATTTAGGGCACTAAAAATTGGCACTTTTTTGCATTAAAATGGCTCTAAAATAGTCCTTGTAAAGGCTAGAGGGATGTAAAAGTCAGTAAAATGTGCTTAAGAGCATGGCAACTGCTCTGCAAACAAATGTGGATAGGGAAATAACTTAAAATTGCAAATTATTAACGTGCAACTCAGAGAAGGAGGTGGATATGGAGTGCTCCAAATTCTATGTCGGAGTCTAAACACATAGATTTTCAGTAAGGATATCCTGTTGGGAATCTGTTGAATAGCACCAAATGCGTTTCGGGGATCTCTTTCCCCTTCCTCAGTGGTCGATTCCCAAACCAATTTTGATCCCTTTTATACCATTTTACAGAAAAGCACAAAACCTGGTATGGAATTACTAGGATTGCAATTTTATAATTCTTGTGCATTTTTCATGCGTTTTTTTCAGTACTGTTGCGTTTTTTGGATATGTTGTGCGCAATGATCTCCTTTCACCAGTCCATGAAGGAAATTTTCAGATATGGTTGCTTTTCTTTTAAAATCCATCATGGTTTTTGGTCACATTAAAAATAACATTAAGTATAGGTGTAAATAATCAGTGTCCTTTTAATCATAATTATACAATAAATATACACAAAAAGTGATCTAGTTTATCTAACACTCCTATGTGTTCTAACACAAATTTGTGAATGGTGATACGAAAGGAATCCTGCGTCAATGGGTAAATATTTCCTTTCTGTGTATAAATCAGATCAGATTAAGCTGATGTGTCCAGAATAGTGAAAAATAATTAAAAAATAATTATGTACTCTAGTGATGTAGTGGTTGTGTAATAGTAGTGACGATATTACTAATGTGACACACTTCTGTTTGTATAATATGTTAAAATTGTGCACTGCACCCACAAAACACATTTGCTGTAGATCGCTGAGTACAAAAAACAGTTCTTGATAAGATTTCTCCCAACCTCTCCCTATACTAATCTGAGCAGAGTGACGGGCGGCGCTATGTGACTCCAGCTTAAATAGAGGCTGGGTCACATGCTGCAGTTGGCCAATCACAGCCATGCCAATAGTAGGCATGGCTGTGATGGCCTTTTGGGGCAAGTAGTATGACGCTTGTTGATTGGCTGCTTTGCAGCCTTTCAAAAAGCGCCATAAAAATCGCCGAACACCGAACCCAAACCCGAACTTTTACGTAAATGTTCGGGTCCGGGTGCTGAAAACCCAAAAGTTCGGTAGGAACCCGAACTTTACAGTTCGGGTTCGCTCAACTCTATTCATGAGCTAAACTCAATCTTGTCTCATTGACAACTTGCATGTTTTACTGAGATGTATTATATTTCTGCAAAACCAGGGTAAGAGGTGCACTGATTGGAAGTTCTCAAATAGGCTAGACGGGTGGAGATTGTGATTAGCTCCTAAATGCACTGATTTATGATCTCTCTCATTCTCTAGCTGGATTCCAGTACAGTAGTAGGACTTCAGATAGACTACAGCAGGGTAGGGATCTCCAACTAGACAGTATCAAGGTATGAGGTGCACTGAATGGAATGTCTCAACTAGGCTAAAAGCCTCTTTGCACAAATGAAGATTTAGGTGCCTACACAAACAATCCATTTACCCAATAAACTACTATTTCACTCAATCATCGGGTGATTGGTGGCACACTTCCAGATAATCGCTAACAGGCTATGAACGTTCATTAGCAATTATTTGGCATTTTCTAGGCCAGTGTAAAGTGTCCTTTAGGGGATGGAGATTGCGTTTAGCTCCTGAGTACACGGACTCACAAGTTGTCATTCTCTAGCTAGACTCCTTAAATGTAATATCAGGCAATATTTTTTTTTTTTATATTATACGGTCACTCTAGCATGGATTTTCAAAGTAAGTACAGCTGCTAAAGCAAGTTTAACAGATCTATTTACAGAGAGTCACGCTGAAGCTAAAGGCAGCATTATATAGAACAGGAAGAGTGGAGAGAATTGATATATAGTTTTGTGGGAAAAGATTCAGTATAATCTGCTGATTTGGGCTTTGAAGTCAAGGTGGCCATCCTATCAGTGACTGACCGTTTTCCTTCTATGACTGTTTATACAGATCACTGATAGGATATCAATCACTGATATGACCGCCTCCTTTACTTCAAAGCCCAGAATGAGCAGGAATTTAGACAAGTTTTACTGAATCTTTTCCCATAAAACTATTTATCAATTTCCTCACCTTCTCCTGTTCTATAACATACTGCCTGCAGATTACACTGCATTTTCTGCTGACAGGTTCCCTTTAATAATGCATGTAGTTTGTATTGTGACATCTGGTTTTCTTCAATGTATGTGATATTACTATACTATAATTAGATACAGTATCCTGTTTTAGCATACTTACAGTGATACACCAGGCTACATGCTCTGTAATGATAAAAGGAACTCTTGAAATATTGTGCAGTCAAAAGCATTTTAACATAAAAATAATGTGGATAAATTTATGACATTGTAATTACACTATTAAGACAAGTCCAACATACAAATGCATAGAACATTTTGCAGCAATGAATGAATTTATGTTTATTGTTACAGGTATGGGAAAATCGTATCAACCAAGGCAATCTTGGACAAAAACACAAATCAATGCAAAGGTATGTAAAAAGATTTCTTTGAAAACACTGGGGTCCTACTACTTGAATGTACAACAATCTGTTCTGGATTAAGCTGTGCTGATTATAGAAATGTAAAACTGTTCAGCATGCTATATTTCAAGTGTTTAGCATGCTATTTCTTGGCATGTGACCAGAGTGGTTTGCATAGAAAGCTCTATGGTTTCGTGCACATAAGAATTTTGTACTTTTACTTGTGCTTTTGCTGTAGGCTAGGTTTTGGACACAAGTGTTAAATCTGGATTGTTTGCAGAGCTATTAGGAGGCTCTACTGTACTTATTATTCTTATTTTAAATTGAGGATTTTTTTTGCCTATTTTATATTGAAGCAGCTATTCCCTCCTGGGAATCTACAACTCCTCTTCCTGCTGCTTTCGTCTACTGAAGCACTAACTAGGTGTCATAGAAGATGAGGGTTGTCTTGACCTTTTTGATCAGAAAGCTATTTGATTACCTTTGCATAACAATATTAGGCTATATATATTTTTTCTCAGTGGAGGTCAATGGCAGAAGTATGCAATTGTATAGGCATACGTGGGGTCATTTATGATGAGAAGTATGCCACTTTTGACTTTTTAGTTGGAAAGGGGATTTGCGGACGAATCTGGATTTTTCCCCGCTCACGTCACTTTTTCAAGGTGGCAGAAAAAGGGGGCATGGGTGAAGAAGGGGGCTGGCCGGCCAACCCGTCTCATTGATCATTTTCCATGTAGAAGCTGGCACCCCTACATAACTTTGGCGCATCAAGAGCCAGCGCAGGGTTTAGAAGACCGGCGTCTAAAAGGTTGGTCTTAATAAATGAACCCCACAGTTTTTATAAATTTGCAACCCTGTTAACAATCATAGAACTTGCAGTGTGCATACAAAGAAAACCACACAACTGTTATCTAATCTGCAATTTCAAAAATGTTATAGCAAAGTGTTTTATATAAATTCCTGTGCCCATGATGAAAGGTTTTACAAGCTTGACATCTACTATACCAAGCTTTAAACTACAAAGCCTAGTGCTGTAGAACATCTAAATTAATAGTCTACATGTTGATTCTCTCAAGTGCACCAAATGGTATTTGCCACTTTTCTACAGCATAATACCACATCAAGTTAAGGTCTATTTATGAAGCAAATGCGCTAAAAAGTATAACCCACCATGCCTTGCTCGAAAAGAGAGAAAGTGAGATATGGCTTAGCAGGAACAGATGTGGTTAAAGATGCAATTTGGTGCCAAAATTCTGGTGCCAAGTAAGCCAACCAATTGGTGGTATAAAGGTAGAGAAAGTTTCTAACCATATACAAAATTTATCATCAAATATGAGCTATTGTGGTAAATGTGACAAGTTTTTAGACTATCTAAGCCTGCCTTGTCTACATTTTAGACAGAATTTTTCAACCTACCCCTATACCTGTACTGAGGAAGCATTATTTAAAGTAAATATGCACTGCTAGTGGCACTGGCATGCAAATGGGTCTATAATGACTTTTCTTGAAGTCTGTAAAAGTTAGAAAGTCATAATACCGCAATCTACCTGTGCTGCGTTGTCTCTTACTGTTAGAATGGGACTTGAAATAACAACTTCAGTATCCTCCAAGAATTTTCGTAGGGCAATTTCCTATTGGTATGTCTTGTAAACTACAAGGTAATTGGTAGGTATGTCAATTACAAGATTATTGGTGTAGGCCAATTTTAATGAAGAGAAGGCAATTCCTAGTCAAAATAGGACATGTCTTAGATTTTTCTGAAATTTGAGATTCAAATGTTGGAAGTGTAGTCAAAGGGCCTGTAAGCTTTTTACAATGTCTGTTAGACCAATCCCCTGTAAATAATGTGATTCTAGCTGATGGGATACCCAGTAATCAATTGTAACAAACGTAACCCAGCAGTGAGTGTTCATTTTTCCATCATCACCTCAACTGGATAAAATAAGCACATTCGGGGACATTTATGATGCCATTTATGTCATTATTGTCTTATTAAAAAGTCAGAAGTTATGCCCCATGCCATTTTTGTTGCATAACTTGTGATTTTTCCTCCTTCTCCCCACTTTTATGAAGTGGCAAGAAAAGGAACATGGCGAGGGCGGAGAGGGGCATGACCAACAGGGTCATCACATTTATCTTCATTCATGCCAGTTTTCTTGGCGTGAATGAAGATAGAAATCTATAGCTGCTAGAAGGCTGCTGTAGATTTTAGTCTGACGCACAGCCAGCGGGAGGATACGCCAAATCTATCAAATGTATGAAAGCATAACTTTGGTGCATTCTCCGGCTGTGCAAGGGGAATCAAGTCCGGCGATTATAACACCGGTCTTTGATAAATGTCCCCCATAGTGACTATTTAAATCACAGGACTTTATATGCAGTACATGAATCTTCCTTCAGAATGTAAGGCTGGGTTCACACCTAAGCGTATTCGATAAGCGCTGTTTACAGGCGTTTTTATGAGGCGTATTTTGGGGCATTTTTGTATTTTGGAAACGCGCGTCGTACGTGCGTTCTTGCTATTGAACACAGAGGCGTACAACGAAAAACAGAGGTGTTACGCGGGACAATACGCCCAATAGAAGCTCCTGTAAAACGCTCAGGTGAGAACCATGCCCATAGGGAACTATTGGTTTTTGCCTGTTGAGCGTTTTACAGCGCGTAGGAACGCGCTGTAAAACGCTCAGGTGTGAACCTAGCCTAAATCCTTTTAGGCTGCTCTCTAATTGATACCGCTCCTGGACCCCTTCTCAACTCAGAATGCTATTTGAAGTGGATTTTCTAAAGCAGACAATCTATAGTGCACAAAGTCTACTTTACTATAGCATCTGGATAAATATATCAGGGGTCAGTTATAGAGATCTCTCGCATCATCTATGTATACCCAGGACTATGAATGTGATGAGGAGACATTCTCTGTGTCTGGAGGAAAGAAGGTTTCTACGCAAACATAGAAGAGGATTCTTTACTGTAAGAGCAGTGAGACTATGAAACTGTCTGCCTGAGGAGGTGGTGATGGTGAATTCACTAAAAGAGTTCAAGAGGGGCCTGGATGTATTTCTGGAGCGTAATAATATTACAGGTTATAGTTATTAGATTTCTGGTGAAGGATCGTTGATCCAGGGAGTTATTTTGACTGCCTGATTGGAGTCGGTAAGAAATTTGCTTCTATCTCTTGGTTGGATGGATGTACAGGTGAAACTCGAAAAATTTGAATAACGTGCAAAAGTCCATTTATTTCAGCAATGCAAATAAAAAGGAATTGCATTAATGCAGCTTAAAATTAGAATTTTGTGAAAAGGTTCAATATTCTATGCTCAAAGTTTCACACTCTAGTCAGCTAATTAATCCATACCCCCTAAGCAAAGGGAACCTCAAAATTGTGACTTTGGGGTTTCATAAGCTATAAGCCATAATCATCCAAATTATAACAAATAAAAGCTTGAAATATCTCGCTTTGCATGTAATGAGTCTATCTCATAGGTTAGTTTCACCTTTTAAGTTGCATTACTGAAATAAATGAACTTTGCACGATATTCTAATTTTTCAAGTTTCACCTGTATTTTTCAGCCTTAAAAACTACACTGAGCAAAAATATAAACGCAACACTTTCGGTTTTGCTCCCATTTTCCATCAGCTGAACTCAAATATCTGAAACATTTCTACATACACAAAAGACCCATTACTCTCAAATATTGTTCACAAATCTGTCTAAATCTGTGTTAGTGAGCACTTCTCCTTTGCCGAGATAATCCACCCCACCTCACCTCAAGGTGCTGATTAGACAGCATGAACATTGCACAGTTGCACCTTAGACTTCCTACAATAAAAGAACACTCTGAAATGTGCAGTTTGATCACACAGCAAAATGCCACAGATGTCACAACGTTTGAGAGAGCGTGCAATTGGCATGCTGACTGCAGGAATGTCTACCAGAGCTGTTGCCCGTGCAATGAATGTTCATTTTTCTACCATAAGCCGTTTCCAAGGGCATTTCAGAGAATTTGACAGTATATCCAACCGGCCTCACAACCGCAGACCACGTGTAACCACACCAGCCCAGGACCTCCACATCCAGCATGTTTACCTCCATGATCGTCTGAGACCAGCCAACCAAACAGCTGCAGCAACAATAAGTTTGCATAACCAAAGAATTTCTGCGCAAACTGTCAGAAACTGTCTCAGGGAAGCTCATCTGCATGCTCCTCGTCCTCATTGGGGTCTGGACCTGACTGCGATTCGTCATCGTAACCGACTTGAGTGGGCAAATGCTCACATTCAATGGCATCTGGCACGTTGGAGAGGCGTTCTGTTCATGGATGAGTCCCGGTTTTTACTGTTCAGGACAGATGGCGGACAGCGTGTGTGGCGTCATGTGGGTAAATGGTTTGCTGGCGTCAACGTTGTGGATCGAGTGGCCCATGCTGGCGGTGGGGTTATGGTATGTGTGGGTGTATGTTATGGACAATGAACACAGGTGCATTTTATTGATGGCATTTTGAATGAACAGAGATACCGTGACGAGATCCTGAGTCCTATTGTTGTGCCATTCATCCACGACCATCACCTCATTTTGCAGCATGATAATGCACGGCCCCATATTGCAAGGATCTGTACACAATTCCTGGAAGCTGAAAACATCCCAGTTCTTGCATGGCCAGCATACTTACCAGACATGTCACCCATTGAGCATGTTTGGGATGCTCTGGATCGGCATATACGACAGGGTGTTTCAATTCCTGCCAATATTCTGCAACTTCGCACAACTATTGAAGAGGAGTGGAGCAACATTCCACAGGCCACAATCAACAGCCTGATCAACTCTATGTGACGAAGATGTGTTGCACTACGTGAGTCAAATGGTGGACTGACTTGTTTTCTGAAACCCCACACCCAATAAGGCAAAACTGTGCACATTTCAGAGTAGCTTTTTATTGTGGGCAGTCTAAGGCACACCTGTGCAATATTCATGCTGTCTAATCAGCACCTTGATATGGCCCACCTGTGAGGTGGGATGGATTATCTCGGCAAAGGAGGAGTGCTCGCTAACACAGATTTAGACAGATTTGTAAACAATATTTGAGAGTAATGGGTCTTTTGTGTATATAGAAAATGTTTCAGATCTTTGAGTTCAGCTCATGGAAAATGGGAGCAAATCCGAAAGTGTTGCGTTTATATTTTTACTCAGTGTATGTTGCTATGTTACTATCTGTCAAAATACTATTGCAGCCAGTTCAAGTAGTCCATTATGACCGAATACAAAATGGATATTTGTTGCTAATGTTTAGCACCAATTGACTTTTCTCACATGCACCTAAGGTCTAACATAAAATAGCTACTAAAGTATAATATTCAAGCACTGCGGTTTTCGAAAGAAAACAAATACATATACACGTGGAAATACCGCATTGAGAGTTTTCTAAATCCTGTGACCAGCCGTGGGAGATATAAGATATGTAGGTTTCTAATCTCAAAACACTATTTTGTAATTTGAAAGGCTTACCTAAAATAACCCAAGGCATTTTACAAAGTATAAAAAACAACATCATTTCTAGCTTTGACCTTTGTTTTGTGGAGAGCCTCTGCATTATACATATGTTTTGATATAATAAAATGTGAGGTGTAGGAATAGAGTGTGTGATATTGTTCCAGATCCACATAGTAAGAGGTATAGTTCCTGATCTGGCAGCAGTTCCTAAGTTATTTTCATATCTTTGGGCGCTGACAGAATGAATAATCTATTCTTACTGGATAGGGAATAGAAGGAAGTTAAAATGCCAAACATATAGGCACATTTCACTGAATGTGAATTACTATCATCTACATCTGTCCCCACTGACTGGTTAATTATGTGCATGCAGGTTTACTTGCAGTTGAATGAATACTTATTGCCATCTATATTCCATCCTGATCTTCCATTGTGTATCATAAAGCAAACTGAGCAGCCGGAGAATCATTATATTTGTCAAACAAAATATGCTGCAAGTATCATATATTTACTGTTCAATCTTCAGGTCTGGGTCATTCATCCATGTCGAAGTGCCTCTGTGAGCCGCACTGAATAATGTAACCTGTTTTGTTTTCAGAATGGTCAGTTTCATATTTCCAATAAATGCAGGAAAGTATGAGCGATTTGCTTGGTTACAGACTACAGTCTTAACACTACAGTTTTGGTCGAATTACACTGTATGTTAATACCTTCAATTTAGACTATCACTTTAGAAGCCTTTACTAAATGAAGGCTGATCAGGCACATTTGGCGGTAGAAACACCCAATTAACGATGAGTGAAGTTCACAAAAATTTGATCGCTGAATTTCACAAAGAAATTCCATTGGTGATTAATAACTTTGTCACAAAGTGCAATTTTTTGTAAGTAGCTGCCGCAATGACAGGGAACAGAGCTGCACCCCCCACCGTCATTGAACCCCCTCAGATGCTACGTTTATCACTGATCGCGGTATCTGACAATAAAAATTAGGGCTTTCGGAGATTAATCAGTTAAATAAATAAATAATACTCACCTTATCCACATGGTCATGCTGAGTTTTACAAAGTAGGTTCTCTTTGCAGTGGCTAAAAGGACAGGTTCTAAATTGAATGCCAAAACTTCATAGGAAAGAGGGTTATACTGATGGGATAACTACTGTAACTCCTGTAGGATACTTTTAGATCTTTAACAGAGAAATAGACCTCTGACCACTAAAGAAATATTATTAAGTCGCACAGAAGTTTGCACCTGATTAGACTAAATTAAAAATCAATCATCCTAGACTACCAGGGATGTTCCTATGAACCCCTAGACCACCACAGAAACCCTTCAAAGAGCCAAAACGTGACCTATTAGCCCATTTACTTCTCTAGACTAAAGAAAATAATAAACTCTTAAAAACTGCACTCTAAACCACCCTAAACCAGCAGAATTATTAGGTGGGCATTAACTCTTTACCTTTCACCAAATACTCCCTTCTCAAGATGTTGTTTTTTACACCCAAAATGCTATAGACCATCCTGGCTATTGGGAACACTATAATTAAACACTTTGGGGGTCATTTATTAAGAAATGTATAGAAATAGACTTTTCCCTGCTCACACCACTTTTCCGAGGTGATGGGAAAAGGGGGCATGGCATGGGCGGAGAAGAGGGTGGGCCAGCCGGCTATCTCATTAAAAATTTTCTACTCCAGTTTATGGCATGGAAAATGGTCTTAAACTACACCAGCAAGGGAGCTGGAGACGTTTAAACCACGTCACACAGCCGGCGGAATCAAGCCCCAAAGTTATGTAGAGGCCTGCACCTCTAAATAACTTTGGCGCGTCTGACGCCAGCACATGGTAATTAAGACCGGTGTATAAATTGCTGGTCTTAGTAAATTACCCCATGTATGTAAAAACTTATATAAATCTACCACCTGTATATCATACGGCATTTCTGTTGTGGGCAACATTCAATAGGTTTCTCGCCAATGGATTCAATCCAGTTGCATCGCCATATTTTGTTTTTCTATTATTCATTGAAAGGAATATCTGAAAACCTTTTCTGGGATTTTCTCAACAATTGTGAGCAGCTTATTGCAATATTTAAAGTAGGAGAGAGAGAGGAGAACGCATCATTGGAAGGAACACGATACACAGGATGAATTCCAAGTTAGTGAGCCTCTTACCTAAAACTGTTGTGCAAAAGACACAACAGCCTGTAGAGCAGTGAAGGGAGATTAGCAAGGGGCAGCACACTGTTTCCACCAATACCCATCCCAGGCCAAAATCACTTTAAAAGGAGAAAGTGAAGAAGTCCTGGAGCAGAGCAACTTGGAAGCACAGTACAGTCTTGTAAGACTGGATAATCTTTTATTCACAGAAGTCTGAGCAATGCACTTCGGGGCCATACTGGCTCCTTTTTCTGGCTATAACAACTTGTTATGACCTGACGAAGGAGCCAGTACAGCCCTGACACGTGTTGCTCACACAACATTGAATAAAGGATTATCCAGTCTTATATCCAGACTATACTTTGCTTCAAGGTAGAACCATTCCAGGAGATTCCCGCTTTCTCCTTCTAATATTTAAAGTAGGGTAGTTTAAATGGTTGCTATAAAACGTTCTGCCAGTTGTTACTGCAAATCTTCAAGCAGGTCTGCTTCCTTAATTAGTTTGTAACTGTTTCTTTTCTGGTCTGCTTACATCCAATGAATCAATATGTCTAGTCAGAGGATTCAGATAATTTTATGTTTGGTTTAGGTGTGAGGATTCTTCTACAGCCTTCAAGCTGTCAGATGCACACTTTGCACTTATTCTCTTACAGTATCTGGGCTGCTACCAAACTCTTTATAACTTTCCAGTCACCCTCGAAAGTAAAGCTTTCAGTGGTGACTTTTATTCTAAGACTAAATAAGTATATGTTCCATTGTCACTCTGTTTAACTCACAGGCCGATGTGGCTCTCTGAATGACAAAGGTACAACAGTCTTGCCTGGGGCTGTAAATATTGATTTCAGATTACTCTTGCATCTTTCACGTTAAAGTATTGGCTAAATCATTGCAAAATAATCTCTTTTACTGAAATTCCCTTGTAGACAGTGTTCAGTGAAATATGATTTGGGAAAGAAAACAATTCCCACTGAGTTATATAGTTCGGATTCTTATGTGGGGGAATATTACTCTACCATTTGATGTTAATAAAACACCACTCCGAATAGGATTTCTAAATTACAACCATGAAGTCCTCTTCTCACAACATGGTTTATGGAAGAAATAAAATGTATTTGCCCTGAGGGCTAAATGAAAACAGATATTTAGATTTCTTTGTGTCTTAACTGTCAAACACTGTTTCTATCCTGCTAGGTTTAACTATTCTTAAAATAAAGTGTAAAGATACATCACAGCTGATGAGCAGGCTTTCCAGTCAATTACTTGGAAATGACTGTATCCGCTGGCAGATACCCTGTCATTTCACCACTAATAACACTCTTGTCAAACGTTTGTAATGGTAGATATGCTTTGGAAGCTATCTCTTACATGACAAGACTGATGTTTAAGATTTTTTTTTTTTTTTCAAATTTAGGTATAAAAATCTTGTTCTAAGAATTAATTATGATTTATGACTACTAGATAGAGATCTTGACATTATAGAATGCTATAGTGCACTTTATACATAATTTTACTATAGCCTACATATACATGGAATTGAAATACCAATAAGCAAATTATTTCAATGGCTGCCAGTTTTGATGCTTTAGAATACGTGCATTAACAGGAAACTATCATCATAAACATGCAAACTAATCTGCAGGCTGCATGTTGTAGAGTAGGATGGGCTGAGGAGATTGATATATAGTTTTATGAGGAGAAATTTCACCTTGTATTTTTTTCATAAAAATTCCTGCTCATTCTGGACTTTGACGTCAAGGAGGTGGTCCTAACAATGATTAACAGCTATCTCTGTATACACAGGCAACCACAGATTGGACCTCCTCCGTGATTTCAAACCTCAGAATGAAAAGTAATTTAAATGAATGAAATGCAAGTCATACTAAATCTTTCCTTATAAAACTACATATTAATTTGCTCAGCTCCTCCTTCTCTATAACATGATTTGTTCCGCTTAGACACCATATTCAATGTAACAGGTTCCCTTTAAAGGCTTTGGACAAAATTGGGGCCATTTTTTTATTATTGCATTCTATATTTTGAGCTAAAGATCACTTTCCTTTACAGTTTTTCTTTTTTCTACAGCCTTCAGTTTCTGCATCGGCATAGTGTTATCAGTGAATCTGTCACAGAACTGTTCTGACAGCTCTGTAGCCCTTCTTTACTGTCCTAACAACTCATAAACATTCATGAAAGCTAAGGTCTTTTCAGTTTGATAAAACTTTAGCTTAAATGTGTGATTATGCTATATTGTTATCAAACTAATAATGTGGGCACTAAGGGGGAGATTTATCAAAGTGTTACAAAGGAAAATTAAGCCTAAGCCCATAGCAACCAATCAGATTCCACGTTTAATTTTCCAAAGATCTGAAAAATGAAAGGTGGAATCTGGTTGCTATGGCAATTAAGCCAGTTGTCCTTTATATCAGTTTTGGTAAATCTACCCCTAAGGGTATAAAGGCTGGTGCACATGAAAGAGAGTGAATGCCAATTATGATGTCTACCAAACACACTACCTTTGCACAGTGAGAGTTTGCCAAGATCTGATCCAAACCTAATTAAGTGCCTATTCACTCTGTATGTCTGCATTCTGATTTATTTACTTGTGAATTCATTGTAGCTGTATGTGTATATATATATATATATATATATATATATATATATATATATATATACATATATATACAGTCGGGTCCATAAATATTGGGACATTGACCCAATTCTAACATTTTTGACTCTATACACCACTACAAAGGATTTGAAATGAAACAAACAAGATGTGCTTTAACTGCAGACTGTCAGCTATATTTTGAGGGTATTTACATCCAAATCAGGTGAACGGTGTAGGAATTACCACAGTTTGCATATGTGCCTCCCACTTGTTAAGGGACCAAAAGTAATGGGACAGAATAATAATCATAAATCAAACTTTCACTTTTTAATACTTGGTTGCAAATTCTTTGGAGTCAATTACAGCCTGAAGTCTGGAACGTATAGACATCACCAGATGCTGGGTTTCATCCCTGGTGATGCTCTGGCAGGCCTCTACTGCAACTGTCTTCAGTTCCTGCTTGTTCTTGGGGCATTTTCCCTTCAGTTTAGTTTTCAACAAGTGAAATACATGCTCAATCGGAATCAGGTCAGGTGATTGACTTGCCCATTGCATAAGATTCCACTTCTTTCCCTTAAAAAACTCTTTGGTTTCTTTTGCATAATGCTTTGGGTCATTGTCTATCTGCACTGTGAAGTGCTGTCCAATGAGTTCTGAAGAACTTGGCTGAATATGAGCAGATAATATTGCCCAAAACACTTCAGAATTCATTTTGTCAGCAGTCACATCATCAATAAATACAAGAGAACCAGTTCCACTGGCAGCTATACATGCCCACGCCATGACACTACCACCATCATGCTTCACTGATGAGGTGTTATGCTTAGGATCATGAGCAGTTCCTTTCCTTCTCCATACTCTTCTCTTCCCGTCACTCTGGTACAAGTTGATCTTGGTCTCATCTGTCCATAGGATGTTGTTCCAAACTGTGAAGGCTTTTTTAGATGTCATTTGGCAAACTCTAATCTGGCCTTCCTGTTTTTGAGGCTCACCAATGGTTTACATCTTGTGGTGAACCCTCTGTATTCACTCTGGTGAAGTCTTCTCTTGATTGTTGACTTTTACACACATACACCTACCTCCTGGAGAGTGTTCTTGATCTGGCCAACTGTTGTGAAGGGTGTTTTCTTCACCAGGGAAAGAATTCTTCGGTAATCCACCACAGTTGTTTTCCGTGGTCTTCCGGGTATTTTAGTGTTGCTGAGCTAACCAATGCGTTCCTTATTTTTAAGAATGTTCCAAACAGTTGTTTTGGTCATGCCTAATGTTTTTGCTATCTCTCTGATGTGTTTGTTTTGTTTTTTCAGCCTAATGATGACTTGCTTCACTGATAGTGACAGCTCTTTGGCTCTCATCTTGAGAGTTGACAGCAACAGATTCCAAATGCAAATACCACACTTGAAATTAATCCTGGACCTTTTATCTGCTCATTGTAATTGGAATAATGAGGGAATAACACACTCATGGCCATGGAACAGCTGAGAAGCCAATTGTCCCACTACTATTGGTCCTTTAACAAGTGGGAGGCACATATGCAAAGTGTTGTAATTTCTACACCGTGTACATGATTTGGATATAAATACCCTCAAATTAAAGCTGACAGTCTGCAGTTAAAGCACATCTTGTTCGTTTCATTTCAAATCCATTTTGGTGGTGTATAGAGCAAAAAATTTTAGCTCTGTGTTGATGTCCCAATATTTATGGACCTGACTGTATGTATGTGTATATATATATATATATATATATATAGTCCAGAAAAATGAACAGCACTCCAATATGTAGTGAAAAAATAGGAACTCCTTTAATCACCCATGGGTGATTAAAGGAGTTTCTATTTTTTCACTACATATTGGAGTGCTGTTCATTTTTCTGGACTATTATTTGGGTAAGAAACCTATTCCCTAAGGAACGTGCACCCAAATTTTGCTCATTGGCCAGTGCCGCCATTTTTCACAGATATATATATATATATATATATATATATATATATATATATACACTGCTCAAAAAAATAAAGGGAACACTTAAACAAAACAGTGTAACTCCAAGTCAATCACACTTCTGTGAAATCAAACTGTCCACTTAGGAAGCAACACTGAGTGACAATCAATTTCACATGCTGTTGTGCAAGTGGGATAGACAACAGGTGGAAATTATACGCAATTAGCAAGACACCCCCAATAAAGGAGTGGTTCTGCAGGTGGTGACCACAGACCACTTCTCAGTTCCTATGCTTCCTGGCTGATGATTTGGTCACTTTTAAATGCTGGCGGTGCTTTCACTCTAGTGGTAGCATGAGACGGAGTCTACAACCCACACAAGTGGCTCAGGTAGTGCAGCTTATCCAGGATGGCGCATCAATGCGAGATGTGGCAAGAAGGTTTGCTGTGTTTGTCAGCGTAGTGTCCAAAGCATGGGGGCGCTACCAGGAGACAGGCCAGTACATCAGGAGACGTGGAGGAGGCCGTAGGAGGGCAACAACCCAGCAGCATGACCGCTACCTCTGCCTTTGTGCAAGGAGGAACAGGATGAGCACTGCCAGAGTCCTGCAAAATGACCTCCAGCAGGCCACAAATGTGCAGGTGTCTGCTCAAACGGTCAGAAACAGACTCCATGAGGGTGATATGAGGGCCCGACGTCCACAGGTGGGGGTTGTGCTTACAGCCCAACACCGTGCAGGACGTTTGGCATTTGCCAGAGAACACCAAGATTGGCAAATTCGCCACTGGCACCCTGTGCTCTTCACAGATGAAAGCAGGTTCACACTGAGCACATGTGACAGACGTGACAGAGTCTTGAGACGCCATGGAGAACGTTCTGCTGCCTGCAACATCCTCCAGCATGACCGGTTTGGCATTGGGTCAGTTATGGTGTGGGGTGGCATTTCTTTGGAGGGCCGCACAGCCCTCCATGTGCTCGCCAGAGGTAGCCTGACTGCCATTAGGTACCGAGATGAGATCCTCAGACCCCTTGTGAGACCATATGCTGGTGCGGTTGGCCCTGGGTTCCTCCTAATGCAAGACAATGCTAGACCTCTTGTGGCTGGAGTGTGTCAGCAGTTCCTGCAAGACGAAGGCATTGATGCTATGGACTGGCCCGCCCGTTCCCCAGACCTGAATTCAATTGAGCACATCTGGGACATCATTTCTCACTCTATCCACCAACAGACTGTCCAGGAGTTGGCAGATGCTTTAGTCCAGGTTTGGGAGGAGATCCCTCAGGAGACCATCCGCCACCTCATCAGGAGCATGCACAAGCGTTGTAGGGAGGTCATACAGGCACGTGGAGGCCACACACACTACTGAGCCTCATTTTGACTTGTTTTAAGGACATTACATCAAAGTTGGATCAGCCTGTAGTGTGTTTTTCCACTTTAATTGTGAGTGTGACTCCAAATCCAGACCTCCATGGGTTGAAAAATTTGATTTCCATTTTTTAATTTTTGGGTGATTTTGTTGTCAGCACATTCAACTATGTAAAGAGCAAAGTATTTCAGAAGAATATTTAATTAATTCAGATCTAGAATGTGTTATTTTGTGTTCCCTTTATTTTTTTGAGCAGTGTGTGTGTATATATATATATATATATATATATATATATATATATATATATATATATAATGAGCAAATTGATTCTATAGATTCAGAATTCATCCCAAATTTATTTTAAAAAATTGGGATTGTGAGTACTAAACAAAATCTCTTGAGATGTGTCCAGGAAAATACATGGGGAAGGGAGGGGGGGTGGCAGATTTAAGATATGAGTATTTGCATATCTTTTTCCCAGAAACCCAGATAAACATTGCCTAACCTAAAATACTCTGCAGTACATGCATACTAGGTGCTCTTCACAGGGAGAAATATTGCTCCCCAGATCCTGACCAAGGCCTGTCAGCTCACTTAGCCATATCTCTCTACTTTGCACTTATGAAGGGCAATCATCTCTAAACAGCAGATGAGACGCTAGGTTAACTATTATTCAAGTCATGTTTGAAGGCTTGTTTAAAGGGTTTAACATTGACTTAGAATAACTGTGTATGATAGCTTTTGGAAGGAAAGCTGAATTGCTCATCTCCTTCCCAGAGGAACGTCATATGCTAGCATGCCTATTCACACTCTCTTAGCCTTTAAAAGTACTTTCAGTTTGGGTAGAATTGATTCGTACCTGAGTTGAATTTGATGAAAAATTTAGCAAATTGGAAATTAAACAAATTTCAATATATATATATATATATATATATATATATATATATATATATATATATTTCAGACAGTGTTGAGTGAAATATGATTTTGGGGGGAAAAATATCCTCCATAAGTTATATAGTTTGCCTTCTTACGTGGGGGAATATTACTCAACCATTTGATGTTAATAACACTCCACTCTGAATAGGATTTCTAAATTACAACCATGAAGTCCTCTTCTCACAACATGGTTTGTGGAAGAAATAGAATGCATTTGCCCTGAGGGCTAAATAAAAGCAGATACGGTATTTAGAATTTTTTTAACATAACTGTCACACACTGTTTCTATACTGCTAGGTTTAACTAGTCTTAAAATAAAGTGTAACAATACATCACAGCTGGTGAGCAGGTTTTTGAGTCAATTACTTGGAAATGACTGTATCCGTTGGCAGATACCCTGTCATTTCACCACTAATAACACGCTAATCAAAATTTTGTAATGGTAGATCTGTTATGATAACGCAATTGTCGTTCCCACTGATCCACAAAACAGGACAGTGGTAGAGATAATTGAATTTTCCACAATTTGTTTCTGGTCTGATTCAATCAAATCCACTCTTAGAGTAGATTTGGTCTAAAGTGTAGTGATGAGCGGCAGGGGCTATATTCAAATATATATATATATTCGATATTTCCAGAATTTCTTGGCAGAATCATATATTCACGAATTCGAGATTATTTGCGAAAAATCGGCAAGGTAATATTTGTGTAATGCGCGTAAAATACAGACGTGGGTCACTTTGCTAAATTTTCCAATCTGCTAGAAGTTTCCTGAGACTGGAGAAAATGGTTGGCATGGCAGAACATTAAAAATGGCTTTATATGCAGTTAGAGTGCTCCAATATATTCCCGATTGCGCTAAACGGCACTAATGATGCAAATATTTTTGCGCAATATGTGAAAATTTACATTCTAGCAGGTCTGCATGTATGTATGGACAGCAGAACCTATCGCACTACCTAACACACTGCACTGCAACAGCTACACTATATCAGGATATAACCTACACTGACTACATCTCCCACTAACTATCTGTAATATATATATATATATATATATATATATATAAGATAGCTAGCTGCTGGGGAGGTTCTTATATAGTAATGGGTAGGCAACTTTCCTATTAGTTGCTAGGGATGTTGGTAAGCTCAAAGACATTGTAGCCTTCTCATTGGCCCACAAGCAAGAAGGGAGGTTACTGATGAAAAAAAAAAATAGAATATTCAAAATTACAAATATACATCACTTTATTCTAAATATTTGCAAATTCTCTAAGTGCCGATATTCGCAATTAATATTCGTGATTCCAATATCCACGCCCACCACTACTAAAGTGTGTCAGTTGCTTTGAAAAGTCATGTATGAGGTCTCCTAGCACTGTATCCAACCGCTTTCAAGCTCTTTAGCTCCAGGGCATTATTAGTAATGTCATAGTGACAGCGAAATACATGGTTATGGATAAATAGATGGTAGATGGTAACAAACAGTTTGCTTAAAAACAATCTACACTGTCAGGTTTTGGGAAAATCGTAACAAATTTGATTTGTCTAGTATTTATTTGCTTATCTCTAGACAGTACTAGTTCTAGATGGCCACAGAATGGATGCATGACTTGACATCTAATAAAATTATTTTGGAAAATCTACTTAATGGGGCATTTCAGAATGGGAGCACCATACCCTGCATCCCCCTGAAAGAAATGGAGCTACAATTAGGGCATATGTTCATCAACTCATGTGTAAGGCATGTGTTCATCCATTCATTTCTATGGAAATTCTGAAGATAGCCAAGTACAGCACTACAGTGATGCCCTCATTGCACCAAACAACTCATTTGCGTAATACAAAAGGCTTTAATGGGGTTGTTCAGGAGTTTTATATTTATGATCTATCCTCAGGATAGGTCATCAGCATCTGATCAGCGGGGGTCCAACACCCGTCACCCCCACCGAACAGCAGTTTGAAGAGTTGGCAGTGCTCCTGTGAGTGCTACTTCCTCTTTATTACACTGTCCATTGTCTTGGAAGCGCAGCACAATTACAAGTACTTGCGCCATTCCCTTGAATGGAGAGAGTATTTGTAACTAAAATACACTGCTGTTGCAACGGCAACGATGTGAAGTCCTGAGGATAGGTCATCCAAATAAAACCCCTGCACAACCCCTTTAATTTCTCAGCAACACGGGCAAAGATCTACAGGAGGACAACAATGTTTGAATGAGGAGACTGTGATAACGGCATCGGTTTAGGCCATCAGTTTATTAGGTTTATAACTCAGGTACATGGAGACAGATGCTCTTTAAAACACATAGAAAACTAAGTAAAAGATCTACTTACATAGTGATTCAAAATATGTTATAGGTTAATTCCCATGACTATGGCAATGAGGGCTTAGTATAAGAAACAACAAATAAGTTAGCTCACCACTTGACAAATGGACATGGTATTACACGGAAGGAAATATGTTCCGAACCCTCTGATTGTTTTTTAAAGTGTAACAATAAAAGCTTGTTTTTTATTCAAGTGCTGGAAGAAACCTTTTTTTTTTTTTTTTTTTAATATCCAATAAGGGTTGAGTAGCTGCTAGCTACAACCAGGCCTTGATGCCTTGGAGTCCCAATACATGATGTGGTGGGACCAAGGCAAATTGACTAATCGTTTACAAAATGGTGTAATTAAGCAAAATCTTAACGGAGGTATCTCATCTCTTAAATTGTTTATTTGCCTTTGCTTATAGAGATTAACTAATTAAATGTTGTGTCAAGTGATGTTATTGTGCTTGCTCAAGGAATATTACATTGAACTCCAGGAGCTCCAGGTTACAGTGCTGTGTATTGCATCTTCAATAGTACAAGTAATCAATCCCATAAATGATACAATTAACATGAATTCTAAATGTCACTTAACTCTTAGGATTTATCTACTAGTTAATTTTTATTTTGCCATAAAAACATAGCCAGGTATATCATGTGTGTCCATTAACTGAATGGGAAGGGGTGCAAATAATCTCTTAACAAGCTCTGCCTCTAATGCCACCAGATGTAAGGCAGCTATCCTATAAGTCAATGTTCAGCTCCTAAATAAAAAGCCTTGAGACATGACTTGGATATTAAATAAGCCAGCACCTCATCTGCAGACAGTTGTTTCAGGGTGATTGCCCCTCATCACTGCAGAGCAGAGAGTACTGGCTTAACTGGGTGAGAGGCCTGTGTTCGAGCAAGGGGGAGAGTTAGTTCCCCCCTTGCTCGGACACAGGCCTCTCACCCAGTTAAGCCAGTACTCTCTGCTCTACACTGATGAGGGGCAATCACCCTGAAACAACTGTCTGCAGATGAGGTGCTGGCTTATTTAATATCCAAGTCATGTCTCAAGGCTTATTTTAAGAGCTGAACATTGACTTATAGCAGGCATCCTCAAACTGCAGCCCGCCAGCTGTTGTAAAACTACGACTCCTACAATGCCCTGCTGTAGGCTGATACCTGTAGGCTGTTCGGGCATGCTGGGAGTTGTAGTTTTGCAACAGCTGGAGGGCCGCAGTTTGAGGATGCCTGACTTATAGGATAGCTGCCTTACATCTGGTGGCATTAGAGGCAGAGCTTGTTAAGAGCTCATTTGCATCTCTTCCCTCACAGAATTCCAGAGCAGCATGTATGGCCTAAAAGTCTGCTCACACTGATTAAGGTGCTCTCTCCCTAAGGAGAGTTAGTTCCCCCCCTTGCATTAACTGAATTAAACTTAAAATGCTTGAAAAAAATAATTATTAAGCCAGTGGACAACTGTATTAGCATTTTGAACTTAGAAGCAATATTAGTAAATCTCTCAGTAATTTCTATATGGCCAATCTCTGATGCATAGAATTCCTTGCATTCAAATTCCTACTATTCTACCCATTATATAATTTCATCATAATGTTTGTCAAAGGATATTGAATTGCATTATCATTTTTAAGTCAGTGAATCAGATGTTTCAGTACATTCCATTGTGGTCAGTGTATTGTAAGAATGAGCTGGTTAATCCTGGAAATAGGATGAAAGTACAGATAGTAATGACCACAAGAACATTTCTCTTCAGTGATTGAGGGTGGCCGGAAATGACTGTGACCTTTGCAATCCTGTTTCCTTTCTCAAAGATAGTCTGAACGCTAAATTGGAATCACCCCAAATAACACATATTATATGACACGTTTATTCAACAACATCCATTGAAAACAGACACTATCCAATAGTTCGAAATGGAAGGATATAAAAATGGAACATAAACATAGAATTGTCTTAGCCTGTTAATGACATCAGGCAGGGGCAGACATAGAAAATAAGTTCACTTTCAGGTGCTTCTTGACCCAACCAATTTCCAAACTATGTGGGGAATTCAGTCAGCACAACCCTGTATGCAAGTGCACATCGCTATGGCGAAATACACATACAAACGCAAAAACACAAATGCAATAGCACTCTGCAACCAGCACTCTGCCCTGCCTCTATGCTGGATGTTGAATGAGGTATTGGTGTAGATTTTGGCCAAAGCGTAATAAGCCACTCACCACGTCAAGGTCGCCTCTATGAGTGGTCCCTAACACTAGTTCCTACCTGTTTATGGGCCATGATAGCCACACAAAGTCCAGGGAGCGCAGGTACAGCATGCACGCCAGGCACGCCAGGCACAATTTCCAAACTACATGTTCTACAGTTCAACATGAGGAACTGGTGCATTCAATTCTTACCACTCAAGTATATTTTCCACTATTGTTAACACTGGAGCAAATTCAAGAACAACACCTTGTGTAAGGTTTCACCACACATTAAGATGTGAACAAAAGCAAGAGATACTCCATACCCTGTCAGTGAGTCCAATAGATTTTGCATGGAGTGGTAGTGTGCATGGATGGCCTCAGTTATATTTAAAATGCTCTACAAGGGGGCTCAAGACTCCCATTCTAGTGGCCAGCAGTTGGGCCCTCAGCGATAAACACCCTGTGCCTAAGTAATAATTGCTTTTTGTGAGACAGCTTCTTTAAATTCTATCCTGAGATGATCCCTTTAGCTATAATTGCATTTTCAGATGCATTTTACAGTGTACCACAGTACTCTACATACCTAAAAAATATTTTTGCTGTAGCTTAGTTTTCTATATTCTTTTTTTGTTGTCTCCTTTTGTAGTTTGTACTTCCTTTGAAGGCACATAGCTGTGTTTGTAAATGCACAGAGCAATAGTTTGCCTTTCATACAAGAAAAATTAATTATGTATGCATATAAACCAGAGAAATTAAATCAGATTCATATTAGCATCATTAGCATATTGTAACTAGCAGGCAAGGATAGTTTTAATTAGTTAGGGAGGTGGCTCAACAGTGATATCCAGCAGAAGTTAAAATGATGGTCCATAAATTGCATGGCATGTTTCATTTTAATGTATATGATTGTTGGTGAAATGGCATTGTACTTGAACATTTGTAAATGTTATTCACCTGTGTGTGTCAGTCATTGCTGCAATGTATCAGTGACACCTTTTTTTGTGTTTTATGAACTGGGGAGTACAACGAGTATACATAATGCTCAGTATCTTAAACTTCAATATTTCATTCCTGCCAGGAATAAAACCAAGTATGAAGTAGATATGAAGCATTACTGGTGAAGGTGCAAGACATTTCCCAACATTTTAGAAAACCCACATATAAGCATTTTCTTTTATTTGAGAAGGTAGGAGGATGTTAATTGCTGAGGGGTTGGAGGCTGCTTTCTTACTTCTATTTTAGGTATGGAACATCTTCTTAGGTATAAAGAAGGTTATCAACATTAAATCTATTTGCCCTAGACAAGATAAGGGATATGATATCTTGCTAGTGCTAGTATACTGATGACCTATCTTCAAGATAGGTAATCAATATCAGATCGGCAATGATCCAACTCCTGGCACCCCTGCTGCTGTTTGAAGAAGTATGTTACTTGAATGGGAAGAGCAGTTTTAGTTACACTATACCACCACTACAAGTTAGACGGTGTGCAGTTAAAAGGTGAAGAGAACACAGAGTTGTCACAAGCGCTACAGCCTCTTCAAACAGCTGATTGGTGGGGGTATGGGGAGTCAAACCCCAGCCCATCTGATATTGATGACCTATCCTGGGGATAGGTCATCAATATACTAGATATTAGATATATACTAGAACTGCATAACCCTTTTAACACAGAATCTTTATCCAGAGACCCAGAGATCTAGCCAGGAAGGAATGTTTTCCACTTTTTAACAAATTGGAGCTCTGCCAACTAGAGGGTTTTTTGCCTTCCTGTGGATCAACTTAGGTTCATAAGTATTTAATGGTTGATGGACTTAGATATTTTTTCAACTAACTATGTAACTATGTATGTACACTCTCTATAAGTAAGACATTGCTCTGTCTGTGGCTTGTTGCTGGCATAGCTTTCATTAGTCATTAGTTACACCAGTTTCTTACCCTTTTGGAAACTGGATAGGGTGGCATAAAACCGCAAGTTTAAGATTTAGTCCAAATGGAGCTTGAAGTTGCAGAATAAGTCTATGCTATTTTTAACCCCTTAAACAGGCATAGGGAGATGATTAATATCCCCCTGAATGTGTGCTTAAGTTCTCAACACCCATTAAAATAAAAAGCTGTAGCTCTTGGGTGTTATAAACTAGCTACAGTAATTGGAATATATGAACAAGTGCACAGTCAGGGAAAGAATTATAGGAAATGTATATGAACAAGAAAGAGGCGAAAAAGAACAAAAAAAAAAAGAAGAAACAATGTTGAGGGAGAGATAGGGTCAGGTAAAATTGCATTTTATAAGAAAAAGAGATAAGGTGGGGTGACCACATGTGAAGATGTTGAGTTCAAAAGTTCTGAAGCATAACATAGTCATTTCAATATCTTTACGCTTTTGTGTATAGCTCTTCTTCAAATATAAAACACATATCATGTCATTCTAACTCCCTATAGTATTGCTTTACAGTGTCTACATTGTATTCCTTTTTACTTTTATTATGTTTTTATCTTTTTTTTAATGGTCTACCTCCAATCCATTGTAGTAGCTAAGTACAGCTTTTGACCTACTTATGTTCAGCTAACCCAAGCATCATGCAGCGTTCAGCAGGTACTACCTTCCTTTTCTACTGAAATCCTTTTAATGTCCTCATAGCACAAACTACTAAGGAGCTCAAGACCAAGAAAAATAAAAACAGCTATTAAATTCGAAAAAAGATTTTAAAAAAAATGTATGAATTGGAATCTTTTTTTCATAACATGTTATCCACTGGCTACAAACTTCCCTCAATTATAAATTGATCTTTATGCATTAAACACCTTACTTTTCTATGCTCTATACAGTTGGATAACAAGCATGATAAATTGGCCCCCAGCACTGGCGTTACTTAATGACCAAGTGAATCGTGAATAAGAACTACAATATTTTATAGTAATATGAATGAAATCTAAAAAGTTTATTTTAATGCTTATGTGTCAGTAAAGATCATAGCAGCTACTGCTGAAACTCAATGAGCTTCATAATATGCAATTAAAATTATATGTGGCAGCTACAAGCTATTTCAGTCGGGTTTTTTAGCACAGACTTTTAGGCTTGATTCATGTAATTACAAAAATAAAAATAAGCACTAAAATTACTGTATATCCTGGTAACTAATATATGTCTATATGAATAATTGATTTTTATTGAACTTCTTATATAACGTATATCATGTCAGATTAAATCTCACATTCTTTTGGTTTTAGGCATGCCGTTTTTTGCATACTTTAGTCAGTATAAATCAATAGTATAATATACTTAACTTCTTTAGCACTAGCCTATTTGGGGTCTTAGAATGAAACTTTTTTTTCCAGAGGTTTTTTTTTATATTCAGATTCAAAGAAAGGCCGCCACCTTCAGCAGGCCATCCTTTTATTTATAATGTTTTATGTATGTTTTTAATAAATAATTTTATAGATAGCAGAGCAACCCGCTTTTTTCTTTCTTTTTCTGCTTTTTGTTGAGCGAACATGTTCCTATTTATTATAGACAGTGATACCAAGTATGTGTTATTTTATTTATTTTTATATTTTAACAAAAAAAAACAATGTTAAAAGTTTTATTTTTGTTTTCATTTTTTTGTTAGTTCCACTAGACTTGAACTTCTGACACAGTGATCACTGGTACAGTGCTCTATACTATTTCTGTATTGCATATACCTCTTAGACAGGGTTTTAATTATAATTCATAAGGCCTCTTCACAAAATAAGATGGGGCCTCCACCACCTAGTGTAAGATTAAAAAATTAAAATAACAGCATAACTAACAATAATTAAAATCCCACAATATATCCGAAAACTTATATTAAAGCAAAAGCTACCATATTCTTATTCCCCACAACAAGGTATAATGTTCTTGAACCTGATTGTACCCCCTCATAGAAAATGCTATGGCTGCTATAGCTATAGGTATTACAATGTTCTCAGGCTTCTGTAGTTGATAATCCTGAAAACCATTGTAAGGCTTCCATCTGTGAACAGGTGGAAATCAGTGAGCCATCAGTACTATAAAGTGACAGGTCTTGCTGGCGCTGTATTTTGGGAAACCCTGACCAGACTCGTTTCCAGGGAACCCTGTAAGAGGTACCCAGGTAGGTAGTTTTGCTTTGTAGACTGTAACCTATACTGTAGATATTACAAAGGTCACCTGTTTCAAAAGATTGGCATCAGATCAGCCTTGAATTAATGACTATAATTAGTCATGTGGTGAGCTTTTAAATGAATTGTGAAACTTGAATAACATATGTACTGTATCTGGAAGGTGTTGATCCACAAATAAATATTAAGTTTGTCTGTTTGATCTGGTAAAACATACATTTTTGATTATACTTATTTAAAAATTGTGTTCCTATATGCAGATATTTCTGTTACATGCGCTACGTGCACACTGCTGTTCTTTTGATTCTCACTCAGAATGTCCACCTCATGTGCCCAGTGCTGGTGGTCACACTTGCTCAGTAGCTTTTGGACATAGGCGATAGAGTGATTGCTGATATTGTGCAGGCTAGGCAATATGAATTAGGGTGCAAGTGAGGGAGTAAAAAAAAATTCTATCCACACCATAAAAAAGTGTGAGCAATATCTAAACACAGGAGACAATACCTTCTGTAAAGGCTATCAAGACAGCTGTTTATATATGATAGGCAACATGTCCTACTAAAAAAAAACAAGACCTAAAAGCTAATTAGCCAGTAGTCTCATCATTTGCAAAATGCATAAGTACTTGGCTTATAACATTATCTTAAACATTCTTATTAGTGCTCGGGTGCTCTACAACACACCCAAACAAAATAGAAGACAAGCATTAATCCAGGCACCCTCTACTCTGAAGAGGAAAGGATGTCGGGACTCTAGTTCGGCTTAGGAGTCCCTGCTCTGACTTCATATATACAGTTGCAAGAAAAATTATGTGAACCCTTTGGAATGATATGGATTTCTGCACAAATTGGTCATAAAATGTGATCTGATCTTCATCTAAGTCACAACAATAGACAATCACAGTCTGCTTAAACTAATAACACAAAGAATTAAATGTTACCATGTTTTTATTGAACACACCATGTAAACATTCACAGTGCAGGTGGAAAAAGTATATGAACCCTTGGATTTAATAACTGGTTGAACCTCCTTTGGCAGCAATAACTTCAACCAAACGTTTCCTGTAGTTGCAGATCAGACGTGCACAACGGTCAAGAGTAATTCTTGACCATTTCTCTTTACAGAACTGTTTTAGCTCAGCAATATTCTTAGGATGTCTGGTGTGAATCGCTTTCTTGAGGTCATGCCACAGCATCTCAATCGGGTTGAGGTCAGGACTCTGACTGGGCCACTCCAGAAAGCGTATTTTCTTCTGTTTAAGCCATTCTGTTGTTGATTTACTTCTATGCTTTGGATCGTTGTCCTGTTGCAACAGCCATCTTCTGTTGAGCTTCAGCTGGTGGACAGATGGCCTTAAGTTCTCCTGCAAAATGTATTGATAAACTTTGGAATTCATTTTTCCTTCGATGATAGCAATCCATCCAGGCCCTGACACAGCAAAGCAGCCCCAAACCATGATGCCCCCTCCACCATACTTCACAGTTGGGATGAGGTTTTGATGTTGGTGTGCTGTGCCTCTTTTTCTCCACACATAGTGTTGTGTGTTTCTTCCAAACAACTCAACTTTGGTTTCATCTGTCCACAGAATATTTTGCCAATACTGCTGTGGAACATCCAGGTGCTCTTGTGCAAACTGCAAACATGCAGCAATGTTTTTTTTTGGACAGCAGTGGCTTCTGTGGTATCCTCTCATGAAATCCATTCTTGTTTAGTGTTTTACGTATCGAAGATTCGCTAACAGAGATGTTAGCATATGCCAGAGACTTTTGTAAGTCTTTAGCTGACACTCTAGGATTCTTCTCCACCTCATTGAGCAGTCTGCGCTGTGCTCTTGCAGTCATCTTTACAGGATGGCTACTCCTAGGGAGAGTAGCAGCAGTGCTGAACTTTCTCCATTCATAGACAATTTGTCTTACTGTGGAATGATGAACAACAAGGCTTTTGGAGATACTTTTATAACCCTTTACAGCTTTATGCAAGTCAACATTTCTTAATCGTAGGTCTTCTGAGAGCTCTTTCGTGTGAGGCATCATTCACATCAGGCAATGCTTCTTGTGAAAAGCAAGCGCAGAACTGGTGTGTGTTTTTTATAGGGCAGGGCAGCTGTAACAAACACCTCCAATCTCATCTCGTTGATTGGACTCCAGTTGGCTGACACCTCACTCCAATTAGCTCTTGGAGATGTCATTTAGTCTATGGGTTCACATAATTTTTCCACCTGCACTGTGAATGTTTACATGGTGTGTTCAATAAAAACATGGTAACACTTAATTATTTGTGTGTTATTAGTTTAAGCAGACTGTGATTGTCTATTGTTGTGACTTAGATGAAGATCAGATCACATTTTATGACCAATTTGTGCAGAAATCCATATCATTCCAAAGGGTTCACATACTTTTTCTTGCAACTGTAGCTATGTCCATATATGGAGTCAGTGCTTGGGGACACCCAGCGTATTTAAATCGAATTTAGCCTCTATTTCTGAAAAGTTTCTGGCAGGATTCAAACTCACAACCTACTACTTTGCAGCCAAGAATCTTAACCACTACACTATAGAGCTGCATGGCCAATTACTTTATTTAAAAAAAAAAAGAGACTTCTGCTATATAGGAACACTTACTAGTAGTAAGTATTCCTATATAGCAGAAGTCAATTTTTTTTCTTTTTCTTTTTTTAACCACCTCAGCCCCCAGTGCTTAAACACCCTGAAAGACCAGGCCACTTTTTACACTTCTGACCTACACTACTTTCACCGTTTATTGCTCGGTCATGCAACTTACCACCCAAATGAATTTTACCTCCTTTTCTTCTCACTAATAGAGCTTTCATTTGGTGGTATTTCTTTGCTGCTGACATTTTTACTTTTTTTGTTATTAATCGAAATTTAACGATTTTTTTGCAAAAAAATGACATTTTTCACTTTCAGGTGTAAAATTTTGCAAAAAAAAACGACATCCATATAGAAATTTTGCTCTAAATTTATAGTTCTACATGTCTTTGATAAAAAAAAAATGTTTGGGTAAAAAAAAAATGGTTTGGGTAAAAGTTATAGCGTTTACAAACTATGGTACAAAAATGTGAATTTCCGCTTTTTGAAGCAGCTCTGACTTTCTGAGCACCTGTCATGTTTCCTGAGGTTCTACAATGCCCAGACAGTACAAACACCCCACAAATGACCCCATTTCTGAAAGTAGACACCCTAAGGTATTCACTGATGGGCATAGTGAGTTCATAGAACTTTTTATTTTTTGTCACAAGTTAGCGGAAAATGATGATTTTTTTTTTTTTTTTTTTCTTACAAAGTCTCATATTCCACTAACTTGTGACAAAAAATAAAAAGTTCTATGAACTCACTATGCCCATCAGCGAATACCTTGGGGTCTCTTCTTTCCAAAATGGGGTCACTTGTGGGGTAGTTATACTGCCCTGGCATTCTAGGGGCCCAAATGTGTGGTAAGGAGTTTGAAATCAAATTCTGTAAAAATTGACCTGTGAAATCCGAAAGGTGCTCTTTGGAATATGGGCCCCTTTGCCCACCTAGGCTGCAAAAAAGTGTCACACATCTGGTATCTCCGTACTCAGGAGAAGGTGGGGAATGTGTTTTGGGGTGTCATTTTATATATACCCATGCTGGGTGAGAGAAATATCTTGGCAAAAGACAACTTTTCCCATTTTTTTATACAAAGTTGGCATTTGACCAAGATATTTATCTCACCCAGCATGGGTATATGTAAAAAGACACCCCAAAACACATTCCTCAACTTCTCCTGAGTACGGAGATACCAGATGTGTGACACTTTTTTGCAGCCTAGGTGGGCAAAGGGGCCCATATTCCAAAGAGCACCTTTCGGATTTCACAGGTCAATTTTTACAGAATTTGATTTCAAACTCCTTACCACACATTTGGGCCCCTAGAATGCCAGGGCAGTATAACTACCCCACAAGTGACCCCATTTTGGAAAGAAGAGACCCCAAGGTATTCGCTGATGGGCATAGTGAGTTCATGGAAGTTTTTATTTTTTGTCACAAGTTAGTGGAATATGAGACTTTGTATGAAAAAAAAAAAAAAAAAAAAAATCATCATTTTCCACTAACTTGTGACAAAAAATAAAAAATTCTAGGAACTAACCATGCCCCTCACGGAATACCTTGGGGTGTCTTCTTTCCAAAATGGGGTCACTTGTGGGGTAGTTATACTGCCCTGGCATTCTAGGGGCCCAAATGTGTGGTAAGGAGTTTGAAATCAAATTCAGTAAAAAATGACCTGTGAAATCCGAAAGGTGCTCTTTGGAATGTGGGCCCCTTTGCCCACCTAGGCTGCAAAAAAGTGTCACACATCTGGTATCTCCGTACTCAGGAGAAGTTGAGGAATGTGTTTTGGGGTGTCTTTTTACATATACCCATGCTGGGTGAGATAAATATCTTGGTCAAATGCCAACTTTGTATAAAAAAATGGGAAAAGTTGTCTTTTGCCAAGATATTTCTCTCACCCAGCATGGGTATATATAAAATGACACCCCAAAACACATTCCCCACCTTCTCCTGAGTACGGAGATACCAGATGTGTGACACTTTTTTGCAGCCTAGGTGGGCAAAGGGGCCCATATTCCAAAGAGCACCTTTCGGATTTCACAGGTCAATTTTTACAGAATTTGATTTCAAACTCCTTACCACACATTTGGGCCCCTAGAATGCCAGGGCAGTATAACTACCCCACAAGTGACCCCATTTTGGAAAGAAGAGACCCCAAGGTATTCGCTGATGGGCATAGTGAGTTCATGGAAGTTTTCATTTTTTGTCACAAGTTAGTGGAATATGAGACTTTGTATGAAAAAAAAAAAAAAAAAAAAAATCATCATTTTCCACTAACTTGTGACAAAAAATAAAAAATTCTAGGAACTCGCCATGCCCCTCACGGAATACCTTGGGGTGTCTTCTTTCCAAAATGGGGTCACTTGTGGGGTAGTTATACTGCCCTGGCATTCTAGGGGCCCAAATGTGTGGTAAGGAGTTTGAAATCAAATTCTGTAAAAATTGACCTGTGAAATCCGAAAGGTGCTCTTTGGAATATGGGCCCCTTTGCCCACCTAGGCTGCAAAAAAGTGTCACACATCTGGTATCTCCGTACTCAGGAGAAGGTGGGGAATGTGTTTTGGGGTGTCATTTTATATATACCCATGCTGGGTGAGAGAAATATCTTGGCAAAAGACAACTTTTCCCATTTTTTTATACAAAGTTGGCATTTGACCAAGATATTTATCTCACCCAGCATGGGTATATGTAAAAAGACACCCCAAAACACATTCCTCAACTTCTCCTGAGTACGGAGATACCAGATGTGTGACACTTTTTTGCAGCCTAGGTGGGCAAAGGGGCCCACATTCCAAAGAGCACCTTTCGGATTTCACAGGTCATTTTTTACTGAATTTGATTTCAAACTCCTTACCACACATTTGGGCCCCTAGAATGCCAGGGCAGTATAACTACCCCACAAGTGACCCCATTTTGGAAAGAAGAGACCCCAAGGTATTCGCTGATGGGCATAGTGAGTTCATGGAAGTTTTTATTTTTTGTCACAAGTTAGTGGAATATGAGACTTTGTATGAAAAAAAAAAAAAAAAAAAAAAATCATCATTTTCCACTAACTTGTGACTAAAAATTAAAAATTCTAGGAACTTGCCATGCCCCTCACGGAATACCTTGGGGTGTCTTCTTTCCAAAATGGGGTCACTTGTGGGGTAGTTATACTGCCCTGGCATTTTACAGGGGCCCTAATGTGTGGTAAGTAGGTAAATGACCTGTGAAATCCGAAAGGTGCTCTTTGGAATGTGGGCCCCTTTGCCCACCTAGGCTGCAAAAAAGTGTCACACATCTGGTATCTCCGTACTCAGGAGAAGGTGGGGAATGTGTTTTGGGGTGTCATTTTACATATACCCATGCTGGGTGAGAGAAATATCTTGGCAAAGACAACTTTTCCCATTTTTTTTATACAAAGTTTGCATTTGACCAAGATATTTATCTCACCCAGCATGGGTATATGTAAAAAGACACCCCAAAACACATTCCTCAACTTCTCCTGAGTACGGAGATACCAGATGTGTGACACTTTTTTGCAGCCTAGGTGGGCAAAGGGGCCCAAATTCCTTTTAGCAGGGCATTTTTAGACATTTGGATACCAGACTTCTTCTCACGCTTTGGGGCCCCTAAAATGCCAGGGCAGTATAAATACCCCACATGTGACCCCATTTTGGAAAGAAGACACCCCAAGGTATTCAATGAGGGGCATGGCGAGTTCATTGAAAAAAAAAAATTTTGGCACAAGTTAGCGGAAATTGATTTTTTTGATTTTGTTCTCACAAAGTCTCCCTTTCCGCTAACTTGGGACAAAAATTTCAATCTTTCATGGACTCAATATGCCCCTCAGCGAATACCTTGGGGTGTCTTCTTTCCAAAATGGTGTTATTTGTGGGGTGTTTGTACTGCCCTGGCATTTGAGGGTCTCCGCAATCATTACATGTATGCCCAGCATTAGGAGTTTCTGCTATTCTCCTTATATTGAGCATACGGGTAATGAGATTTTTTTTTTCCGTTCAGCCTCTGGGCTGAAAGAAAAAAATGAACGGCACAGATTTCTTCATTCGCATCGATCAATGTGGATGAAAAAATCTCGGCCAAAAAAAGAAAAAAGGAGGGGAAAGGCGTCTGCCAGGACATAGGAGCTCCGCCCAACATACATCCATACCCACTTCAGCTCGTATGCCCTGGCAAACCAGATTTCTCCATTCACATCAATCGATGTGGATGAATAAATCATTGCCGGGATTTTTTTTTTTATATATACAAAGTGTTTGCCAAAGTATATGAACACCGCCACCTCCTCAGCTCATATGCCTTGGCAAACATATCTTTTACTGCAGAGGAGAAATCTCGTCTTGCAGCGCCGCATACACCGACTTGCGTGTAATCTGACAGCAGCGCAATGCTTCTGTCCGAATGCACATCAGTGCTGCAGCTGGTCGATCGGATGGTCCACCTGGAAGGTAAAAAAAACAAAACAAAAAAGAAAAAACCAGGCCGCAAAGCAATAACTTTATTAACTTTAGAACAGAACATATTAACTTTTTTAAACTTTTTTAACTTTTTTACTTACCGGTAATTTTTTTTTTGTTTTGTTTTTTTTACCTTTATAGAACAAACCTCTCCTTCCCCATGGGACAATGTGCAAAGCGCAAATCGCCCAAAGATGTGGCGAAGTACGTTATGCACTTTATCCCAGGTGAAAGGAGAGGTTTGCAGCAGCTGTGAGAGAAAGGGCCCTAATAGCCCTGTGTGCCTGTCCTGGTGAGATGTGATCCCTATGCTAGGTGTACCTGTGTGTGGTACTTCCGGAAACACTCTCCTAAGCATAGGGCAGGGTGGTCCGGACAGTCAGGACAGAAATAGCGGGTGTCACGCCTTATTCCACTCCTGCTACAGACACGACATTTTTTTCGGGGTGGCGGTTGGGTTGAGGTACCAGCAACGACACTGGGGAAATGTCGCTCGTGTAGACGGCTAACTACACTGGTGGATGGGGCCACGGAACCTCCTGGGTAAAGGAGGTTCTCGATGATCTCTTCCTGGAATTTGAGGAAGGATCGTGTTCTCCCAGCCTTACTGTAGAGAACAAAACTATTGTAGAGCGCCAATTGAATTAAATATACAGACACCTTCTTATACCAGCGTCTGGTTCTGCGGGAAACTAAATAGGGAGCCAACATCTGGTCATTGAAGTCCACCCCTCCCATGAGCGCATTATAGTCGTGGACTGAGAGGGGCTTTTCAATGACACGGGTTGCCCTTTGAATTTGTATTGTCGTGTCTGCGTGAATGGAGGAGAGCATGTAAACGTCACGCTTGTCTCTCCATTTCACCGCGAGCAGTTCTTCGTTACACAAGGCAGCCCTCTCCCCCCTTGCAAGACGGGTGGTTACAAGCCGTTGGGGGAAGCCCACGCGACTAGTTCGCGCGGTGCCACAGGCGCAAATCCGTTCTAGAAACAAATGCCTAAAGAGGGCCACACTTGTGTAAAAATTGTCCACATAAAGATGGTACCCCTTGCCGAATAAGGGTGACACCAAGTCCCAGACTGTCTTCCCACTGCTCCCCAGGTAGTCAGGGCAACCGACCGGCTCCAGGGTCTGATCTTTTCCCTCATAGATCCGAAATTTGTGGGTATAGCCTGTGGCCCTTTCACAGAGCTTATACAATTTGACCCCATACCGGGCACGCTTGCTTGGGATGTACTGTTTGAAGCCAAGGCGCCCGGTAAAATGTATTAGGGACTCGTCTACGCAGATGTTTTGCTCAGGGGTATACAAATCTGCAAATTTCAGGTTGAAATGGTCTATGAGGGGCCGAATTTTGTGGAGCCGGTCAAAAGCTGGGTGGCCTCTGGGACGGGAGGTGGTGTTGTCGCTAAAGTGCAGGAAACGCAGGATGGCCTCAAATCGTGTCCTGGACATAGCAGCAGAGAACATGGGCATGTGATGAATTGGGTGCGTTGACCAATATGACCGCAATTCATGCTTTTTTGTCAGGCCCATGTTGAGGAGAAGGCCCAGAAAAATTTTAAGTTCGGAAACTTGGACTGGTTTCCACCGGAAAGGCTGGGCATAAAAGCTTCCCGGGTTTGCGGTTATAAATTGTGTGGCATATTGGTTGGTCTCTGCCACGACTAAGTCCAAGAGCTCCGCAGTCAAGAACAGCTCAAAAAATCCCAGGGCCGTACTGATCTGAGCCGTCTCAACCCGAACTCCAGACTGGGCGGTGAAAGGGGGAACTACTGGTGCGGCTGAAGTTGGTGACTGCCAATCAGGGTTTGCCAGCACCTCAGGGATTCTAGGGGCTCTACGGGCCTGTCTGTGCGGTGGCTGCGACGGGGTAACTAGTGCACGTGCCACCGTACCAGCTTCAACTGCCCTTCTGGTGCTCGCTACTTCACCATGTTGTACGGCAGTGCTGGTACTAGGTCCAGGAAGGGCTGCGCTGCTGGTGTATGCCTCACCACGTGATCCGGCAGCGACAGCCCCACTCTGCTGCTCTTGAAGCGGATCCTGCATAACCTGTGGTCTAGCGACACGGGGCCGGGTACGCCTGGTGCTGCCAGGGACCTCAACCTCCTCGTCCGAACTTTGGGTCAGAGAGCCACTGCTTTCTACAGGTTCATATTCTGACCCGCTAGATTCATCAGATGAGGGTTCCCACTCCTCATCCGACTGGGTCAGAATCCTGTAGGCCTCTTCAGAAGAATACCCCCTGTTTGACATTTGGACTACTAAATTTAGGGGTATTCCCTGAGACTACCCAAGAAAAAAAGCAAGCCTGTCTTACAAAGGGGAGGCTAGCGAAGTACCGGAGGCCGCTGCGGTTGATAAAAAATATCAAAACTGATTTTTTTATCGCCGCAGAGCGTGTAAAGTGAATGTGCAGTGATCAAAAAAAAAAATTTTTTTGTCACTGCGGTGGGGCGGGCGTGGGTGAACGCACGTGTGGGCGACCGATCAGGCCTGATCGGGCAAACACTGCGTTTTGGGTGGAGGGCGAACTAAAGTGACACTAATACTATTATAGATCTGACCGTGATCAGTTTTGATCACTTACAGATACTATAAAAGTACAAATGCTGATTAGCGATACGCTAAACAGCGAATAAAAGTGACTGCGGTGCGGTGGGGTGGGCGCTAACTGACGCTAACTACCTAACCAAGGGGCCTAAACTATCCCTAAAACCTAACAGCCAATACTAGTGAAAAAAAAAAGTGTCAGTTTACACTGATCACTTTTTGTCTTTCACTAAGTGATTGACAGGGGGCGATCAAGGGGTTAATTTGGATGATGGGGGTGATGGATGGTGATCAGGGGCTAAGGGCAGTGTTTGGTGTGTACTCACAGTGATGTCTGCTTCTCTGCTGGATCCAACCGACGAAAAGGACCAGCAGAGAAGCAGAGAAGCCATATAACAGATCATATTTACTAATATGATCTGTTATCTGGCTTGTGATTCGATTTTTTAAAAATCAGCAACCTGCCAGCGACGATCATTGGCTGGCAGGTTGCTGATGAAATACTCCTCTAACTTTTGCCGGCCCGCGATGCGCATGCGCGGGCCGGCTGTGACCGAAATCTCGCGTCTCGCGAGATGACGCGCCGGCGCGTCCAGGAGGAATGAATCAACCACCTCCAGGACGCGTCTGTGCGTACAGCGGTCCGGAGGTGGTTAAACAATTGGCCATGCAGCTCTATAGTGTAGTGGTTAAAATTCTGGGCTGCAATTTAGAAGGTTGTAAGTTTGAATCCCTTCAGAGGCTAAATTTAATTTAAACATATGTATAAGTTTTTAACCATAATATATTTACATATATTATTATATATTTAGAATTGTGAAAGTCAAGGGTTTGAGCAGCTCTCACCTGCCAAGGATTCCACCGGTATAGCACGGACCAATTCCTTCACCCGAAAACAGGAGAAATATGTAGATATGAAGAAAAAAGATAAGTTTTGTCCAGCTTGTATTTGTGGCAATCCAAAGGCTTTTATTCAATAATCAGTAAAATCCAGGTACAGAAAGCAGAGTCTACATGTTTCGGGCACAATGCAATTTCAGCCCTTACTCATGACAATTTCAAATACACTGTGAGTTGTTCTTATAGAGGAGAGGGGAAGGGCTCCTCCACCTGAAGTAATCAGGCTGAGAGTCGACCCCTCCCAACTACAAGTGTGCACATAGGTAAAAACATACCAAAATTTCATTTCATATAGTTCATTAAAACAATAAATTCAAAAAACTAGAGGAAAAAAGCGGGGAGGAGAAAGAAAGGAGAAATAAATGGAGGATAAATTTATGGTTAATACTGTAGAATAAGGTCCAGTCTTTTATTTAGACCATGAGGCTGGCGGCTTTCCAAACGGAAAATCCAGTAAGATTCTCTGTTCAAAAGTTTCCGTTTTCTGTCACCACCTCTTATTGGTTTTTTAACTTTTTCAATACCTTGTACTGACATATGAGAGACATCACCACCATGTACCATGGCAAAGTGAAGACTTGCCGCAGATATATTGCGGTTCGCATGGTGCGGTATGTCTGATATATGTTTTCTGATGCGTGTTTTTATTGCATTTGTTGTGCATCCTACATATTGCAACCTACACTTTGTGCATGTTATACAATAAATCGCATGTGTGGTATTGCAGTTAAGGAAAGAATGTATTTTAAAAACCTGGCCATTGACAGTAGATTCAAAACTTTGACAGATTTTCATATATTTGCAGCAAGTACAAATGAAGTGACCACACTTGTAATTCCCTTTTGTAGACAACCAGGTGCTCTGGGTTGTACGGGACTTACCTTTTCAAAAATGATAAGTCCCGTACAACCCAGAGCACCTGGTTGTCTACAAAAGGGAATTACAAGTGTGGTCACTCCATTTGTACTTGCTGCAAATATATGAAAATCTGTCAAAGTTTTGAATCTACTGTCAATGGCCAGGTTTTTAAAATACATTCTTTCCTTAACTGCAATACCACACATGCGATTTATTGTATAACATGCACAAAGTGTAGGTTGCAATATGTAGGATGCACAACAAATGCAATAAAAACACGCATCAGAAAACATATATCAGACATACCGCACCATGCGAACCGCAATATATCTGCGGCAAGTCTTCACTTTGCCATGGTACATGGTGGTGATGTCTCTCATATGTCAGTTCAAGGTATTGAAAAAGTTAAAAAACCAATAAGAGGTGGTGACAGAAAACGGAAACTTTTGAACAGAGAATCTTACTGGATTTTCCGTTTGGAAAGCCGCCAGCCTCATGGTCTAAATAAAAGACTGGACCTTATTCTACAGTATTAACCATAAATTTATCCTCCATTTATTTCTCCTTTCTTTCTCCTCCCCGCTTTTTTCCTCTAGTTTTTTGAATTTATTGTTTTAATGAACTATATGAAATGAAATTTTGGTATGTTTTTACCTATGTGCACACTTGTAGTTGGGAGGGGTCGACTCTCAGCCTGATTAGTTCAGGTGGAGGAGCCCTTCCCCTCTCCTCTATAAGAACAACTCACAGTGTATTTGAAATTGTCATGAGTAAGGGCTGAAATTGCATTGTGCCCGAAACATGTAGACTCTGCTTTCTGTACCTGGATTTTACTGATTATTGAATAAAAGCCTATGGATTGCCACAAATACAAGCTGGACAAAACTTATCTTTTTTCTTTATATATTTAGAATATATAATATATTATAATATATGTAAATATATTATGGCTAAAACATCAGTAGTAGTTTCCCACATATTATGCATTCATATATATCAGAAGTTTGAATATATATATATATATATATATATATATATTTAGAATTTCAAATTTTTTGCAATTACTAAAAAAAATATAAAATATATAAATTTTATTTAGCCTCTATTTCTACTAGTAGTAAGTATTTCTATACAGCAGAAGTCTTTATATATATATATATATATATATATATATATATATATATATATATATTTCTTTTATTTTATTTTTGTAACTGGCTATGCAGGTCTATAGTGTAGTGGTTAAGATTCTTGGCTGTAATGTAGAAGGTTGTGAGTTCTAATACCGCAATAAACTTTTCAGAACTGTAGACATTCTAAACAAAATTTCCTAAGTAATCGTTCTGAGTTCATAAAGTCAAGGAAGTGAAACCAGCAATATTTCTGTAAACACATCTGTTACCACAGTGTATATACTGGATATCATTACTGCAACGAATATTGAAAGAGGACTTCCTGTTTCACATGGACTATACTAGATTATAATAGTAAATAAGCCATATACACTAAGTCACTATACTAAAGAGGCTTTAGTTTAGATAATCTCTTCCTAGAAGGTTTCCCAAAAATGTTTTTCATTGGGATAAAAAATGTATGGTGGCACAATCTCATGATGGCCCTAGAGCTCTCAAAGACAGGAAATACCTGCCTTTTTATAACTTATCCACTGTCTCATGTGAGGAGCATGACACCCCTACACTAATACTGCAAAAAGGGCCATCATCATATACTTTGTTTACAACCAATCATTGTTTTTGGGGTCTTGTCTTACCCAGCACTATACTGGAAAGGCATAGCCATGGCCTCCTCAACCTATAAATTGATTAGGGTCATTAAAGAGTGAAATCTATGTATGCTCTATTTATATTCTATTCCGTAATAGCATGTTTGACAATTATGTTTTTTAACCACATGTCCCCTTTGTCTTCTATATTTACTGGAAGCTGTCTATTACTGTAGATAACTTATGTGGTTCAAGTAAAATATAAGTTATCATATCCACATTTTATTATCATTATCATATTGTGGAATTTATTGTTGATGGAGGAGAATATGCAGTTGAAAAGTTAAAGCAACCCTCCAGTTCAAGAGAAAAGAAAATCATATTAACTGTGGGACAAAGAAAACACTTACATGGTACGTCATTTTCATCTTTTTTTGCTGGAGATATGTTATTTCCTGGGCTTCTCTTCGGCCATCCAAGATGCCCACACCACCTTTCATACTACCTGATGCACAGTGTGCATAGATAGTCCAAGTCTCCAATACACTTCCTACTTTTTCAGTCCTGCTGTTGGATTGGCCAGCACTGCTCGTGTCAGCAGTGCTGGCCAATTAGAGGGTGGCAGAAAGTGATTTGGGCTACCAAGAGCACAGGTAGTCTGAAAAGTGATTTGGCCATCTTGTATGCCAGAAAAGGAGCCTCAGGACTAGCAGATGAAAAGATAATAAAGAGAGAACCAATACATTTATTTGTTCCCCAATAAATGTGATTTTTTTTCCCCTTGAGCAGAGTGACATAAGATGAGTGGCCAGATTCACTATTGACTCTGTCACATTCAGGGGTTAAGGGTAACCTTTGAATGTATCACAAACGTTCATAGGCAAAACTTCAGAATAGACAAAAATGAACAGTTTATACAAAAATGGTTACAAGATAGAAACAGAATCAGAATCAAACTGGACATTCTGGTAGGAAACAGTGCAAACCTAATACCAACCCTACATTCTTGGATAATCTGTCCTAAACAACAGCCCTAAACTGGTAGACAGTCCCTATGCTGGCTAAGACCAGGGACCTAGTCCAAGCACCCACAGTTCGAACTGCAGGGATCTGTTCTAACATGACTACAATTCAGGAACCCAAGCATACAAAAACAGACATGAACCAAAATCACAAGCCAACTTGACCAAAGACACACAATTGGCATAAATCATTACCTATGCGGATCAACATCCTCTCAAGAACCAAGAAGTTCACGGGCAGTACAAAAATATAACCGAGGACATGAAGACATAACATTATGACATTGCAACATTGAAGAAGACATATTTAACTTTGATGAACAATCAGGCTGAACACAAGAGTCAGGGTTAAAGTCAGAAACACACTGACCAGAATACTAAACAGAATAGCAGGTTGCCATTCACAGAAATCTGGAATTTAGCTAATGGCAAAGCACATGAATCATGCCTTAAAACAAGAGCAAGTGTAACTCAACACGCTGACTAGCCAAGCTGGAACCCGCTCATACCATCATAGCAGACCCATAACTTCAAAATAGTAACATAGCAAGCACCCTGCACATAGCATTCTAGGAGATAACCTGATGTTCAGACACTTAGAGCAATGAAACCTTAACCCAAATACACAAGTCACAGGTAACTGTTCACACACCCACAGAAGTCTGTAGCCAGCATACATGGGAACACGTCAACCGCAGGCAGTATGCAAGAACTCCAGAAACCAACCTACGTGACAATGCAGTGTCACAGTGAACCGCAGTATGACAACACTACTCCAAACAGATATAGACAGGGGAGAGATACAAGTCACAGAGGTACAGTTCATGTCCACAAGCATCCGCAGCCAGAACGCATGGAACAGAGGTGAATATGCACTGCCATACTGACACACGGTACACATCTACAAGTATTCGGCAACCAACCCACACAGCATACAGTGGAGCACAGTGAACAGACAGTGCCTTGATTTTGTCTAAAATTCGACATTTAGTAAAATTTTGCTGCAAAATACTGTATCTCATGGTTTAGAAATTTGTTTTTGGCCATGCTTGGAAAAAGGGTGTCGCTTAGAGGGAAAAAGGGTGTGGTCTAAAATATGACCTTCTATGCCAAAATGCAGGAAAATTTTCGTAATACAAATCTGAAACAAAGACAACTAAAAGTTGGCTTAAACTTTTAGACAAACAGTCTATAGATCTGCAATATGTGTAATGCAACCTGAGCTACTGTGATAATTCTGGGCCTGGCACATTTAAAGACACCATTTCGAACTCATTGTACATCAGTGCCACTGCCTCATGCTCTAGAGCACCTGTCCTGCATTATACAGACAACCTATTGATTTTAATGGCCACGGTGTAGGCCTAGCTTCCCCATATGGAATGAGGAGGCAAAGACAATGAAGATTTATTCAAGAAGAGCAGGAATGTATGCTGGGCTATGTGTAAACAGTAGGGCACAGAACATACAGAGAGTACACTGAAAATACTGAAATGTGAAAGCTAAATGCAGTTATAATTTGTGTTGAGTGAACCTAACGAGTTTGGTGTTTGGGTATTTAATAAAGCTTGTTGAAAGGCTGCAGGGCAGCCAATCAACAAGCTTTTAAGCTGTGGGCACTTAGAAGCCATCACAGCCATGCCTAGTAAAGGCATGGCTGTGATTGGCAGGTGCATCATGTGACCCAGCCTCTATACAAGCTGGATCACGTGTAGCACAGCCCATCAGCTCTGAGTAGTAGTGCAGGGCAGGAAGCAGGCAGCTGAAATGAGGGAGAGTGTTAGGAATCTCATCTGGCTATTTATTCTGTGGGTGACCTCTAGTGATCTTTTTTTGTGGGTGCAATACACCAGCTTTGCACCCCTGACACATAAATATAATAATTAATCTGGCTGCTAATTCTATGGGTGACCTATAGCAATTTTTTTGTGGGTGCAATGGACCATCTTTGTACCCCTGACACAAATATATAATAGTTAATCTGTCTGTTAGTTTGGTGGGTGACATATACCCATTTTTGGTGTGAGGTACACCTGCACTACATCCTTGACAGGGAACTTAATATAGTTAATCCGTCTGTTAGATCGGTGGGTGACATATACCCATTTTTGATATGAGGTACACTTGCACTGCATCCGTGACAGGGAAATTAATATAGTTAATCCGTCTGTTAGTTCGGTGGGTGCCATATACACATTTTTTGTGTGAGTTACACCTGCACTGCATCCGTAACAGGGAACTTAAAATATTTAATCCGACTTTTAGTTCAGCCAGTGACATATACCTATTTTTGGTGTCAGGTACACCTGCACTGCATCCGTGACAGGGAAATTAATATAGTTAATCCGTCTGTTAGTTCGGTGGGTGGCATATATTCATTTTGTGTGTGAAGTACACTTGCACTGCATCCACGACAGGGAAATTAATAAAGTTAATCTGTCTGTTAGTTCGGTGGGTGGCATATACCCATTTTTTGGTGTGAGGTACACCTGCACTGCATCCGTGACAGGGATATTAATATAGTTAATCCTTCTGTTAGTTCGGTTGGTGACATATACCAATTTTTGGTGTGACGTACACCTGCACTGCATCTGTGACAGGGAAATTAATATACAGTGGCGGAAATAATTATTTGACCCCTCACTGATTTTGTAAGTTTGTCCAATGACAAAGAAATGAAAAGTCTCAGAACAGTATCATTTCAATGGTAGGTTTATTGTAACAGTGGCACATCAAAAGGAAAATCGAAAAAATAACTTTAAATAAAAGATAGCAACTGATTTGCATTTCATTGAGTGAAATAAGTATTTGAACCCCTACCAACCATTAAGAGTTCTGGCTCCCACAGAGTGGTTAGACACTTCTACTCAATTAGTCACCCTCATTAAGGACACCTGTCTTAACTAGTCACCTGTATAAAAGACACCTGTCCACAGAATCAATCAATCAAGCAGACTCCAAACTCTCCAACATGGGAAAGACCAAAGAGCTGTCCAAGGATGTCAGAGACAAAATTGTAGACCTGCACAAGGCTGGAATGGGCTACAAAACCATTAGCAAGAAGCTGGGAGAGAAGGTGACAACTGTTGGTGCGATTGTTCGAAAATGGAAGGAGCACAAAATGACCATCAATCGACCTCGCTCTGGGGCTCCACGCAAGATCTCACCTCGTGGGGTGTCAATGGTTCTGAGAAAGGTGAAAAAGCATCCTAGAACTACACGGGAGGAGTTAGTTAATGACCTCAAATTAGCAGGGACCACAGTCACCAAGAAAACCATTGGAAACACATTACACCGCAATGGATTAAAATCCTGCAGGGCTCGCAAGGTCCCCCTGCTCAGGAAGGCACATGTGCAGGCCCGTCTGAAGTTTGCCAATGAACACCTGAATGATTCAGAGAGTGACTGGGAGAAGGTGCTGTGGTCTGATGAGACCAAAATAGAGCTCTTTGGCATTAACTCAACTCGCTGTGTTTGGAGGAAGAAAAATGCTGCCTATGACCCCCAAAACACCGTCCCCACCGTCAAGCATGGGGGTGGAAACATTTTGCTTTGGGGGTGTTTTTCTGCTAAGGGCACAGGACAACTTATTCGCATAAACGGGAAAATGGACGGAGCCATGTATCGTGAAATCCTGAGCGACAACCTCCTTCCCTCTGCCAGGAAACTGAAAATGGGTCGTGGATGGGTGTTCCAGCACGACAATGACCCAAAACATACAGCAAAGGCAACAAAGGAGTGGCTCAAGAAGAAGCACATTAAGGTCATGGAGTGGCCTAGTCAGTCTCCGGACCTTAATCCAATCGAAAACCTATGGAGGGAGCTCAAGCTCAGAGTTGCACAGAGACAGCCTCGAAACCTTAGGGATTTAGAGATGATCTGCAAAGAGGAGTGGACCAACATTCCACCTAAAATGTGCGCAAACTTGGTCATCAATTACAAGAAACGTTTGACCTCTGTGCTTGCAAACAAGGGTTTTTCCACCAAGTATTAAGTCTTTTTTTGTTAGAGGGTTCAAATACTTATTTCACTCAATGAAATGCAAATCAGTTGCTATCTTTTATTTAAAGTTATTTTTTCGATTTTCCTTTTGATGTGCTATCTGCCACTGTTACAATAAACCTACCATTGAAATGATACTGTTCTGAGACTTTTCATTTCTTTGTCATTGGACAAACTTACAAAATCAGTGAGGGGTCAAATAATTATTTCCGCCACTGTAGTTAATCTGTTAGTTATGTGGGTGACTGCGGGATGTGGCCCTGGTCGTGGTGCTACTGGTGTTGGTGGAGCTCATGTTGCAGGGAGAGGACGTGGTTGATCTGTGCCAGCTACACACCCAAATGAAACACCTTCCTCTGGTGCACGTAGGCGAAAGAATGTTCAGCGTTATTTTATAGGCCCGAATACCGTTGTATGAATGTTGAGGCTAGAACAAGTAGAGGCAGTAGTAGATTGGGTAGCTGAGAGTGCCTCCAGTTCCTTCACATTGTCTCCCACCCGGTCCCCTGCTGAAAGTGCAGAGTTGGCACCTGAAGCCCATGGGCATCTGTCCTTCACCTCACCCCCTTGCAAATCAGGCAAGCAGTCTGAGCCCCAAGTCATGCAGCAGTCTCTTATGCTTTTTGATGACTCTGCTGGCAGGGTTTCCATGGGCCATCCACCTAGACCTGCCCTAGAAGTAAAGGAGATTGAGTGCACTGATGCCCAACCACTTATGTTTCAGAATGTGGATATGGAAGGACCACCACATCACGTCTCTGATGATGATGACGAAACACAGGTGCCAACTGCTGCGGCTTTCTGGAGTGTGCAGACCGGCAAGTAGAGCAGGGATGAGGAGTGGGTGGAAGATGTTGTGGAGGATGATGAGGTCCTTGACCCCTATGGGGTTTTGCTCTGGTAGACAGGCTAGCGGACGCAGTATAGTTTCAATCACAAAGTCTTTAACTTAAACAGTTCGGTGTTTATTTGCACATAAGAAAAAACTGAATGACCGTTCACAGTCTTGGTGTTTATTCACACCATGCAATTTCCATAGAAAAAAATATTCACCTGGTTAGCAGTTTTTCACCCGCAGTCCATAGCAGGCTTTAGTGTCCTGTTTCCCGGCATGCGGCGCTCAGCCCTTTAGCATGGCACAAATTCACAGGTCCCAAAACACAGATATTCCCCAGCTTCTCTGTCAGATGGAGGATAAACCACAACCAGCTGAGACTGGTCCAAGACCCGGCCTGGAGCGTGGGGAGAAGCCACCCACCCAGCACTTTGGCTACTCCCAGTAAGAGCCGGCCTGGATTGGCTTTACAGCCATACTAACAACAAACAGTGTCAGTCAGCACTAGCTGCCGCTGACACTAAAAACTACCGGCTCTTACCTCTCCAAGGCCAGGAATCCCGGTGATACATACCTTCCATCAATGACGGCCGCTTGTGCCTTCCTACATACCTCCCCTTTTTGTTCAACCCTGAGGGGGTGAACACCCGCCAGACAGTGTACCCGGGACAGGGCATCTGCATTTCCCTGTAACCTGCCTGCACTATGTTCCACAGAAAATTTAAAGTTTTGTAACAAAAAGAACCACCTGGTGACCCGAGCATTCCTCTCTTTGGCCTGGCTCATCCACTTGAGAGGGGAGTGGTTGGTTACCAGACGGAACTTTCTCCTTAACAGGTAATAGCGGAAAGACTCGAGTGCCCATTTGATGGCCAGGCACTCTCTCTCCACTATACTGTACCTAGTCTCGGCTGGGGTAAGCTTTCGGCTCAGGAAAACAACAGGATGTTCTTCCCGATTGATGTCCTGAGAGAGTACAGCTCTGAGGCCTACTTCAGAGGCATCGGTCTGTTTCACTAAATTCCTCTTGAAGTCAAGCGTCACCAATACCAGGGACCCACACAGGGCAGACTTCAAAGCGGAGAAAGACTTTTCCGCCTGCTCATTCCACTGAACCGTCACTAACTTGCGTCCCTTCAAAAGGCATCCTGTCAGTGGTGTGGCGACTGCAGCAAAATTGGGGACGTATCCCTACCATACCCAGGAACGACTTTAATTGCCGAATAGTTACAGGTCGGTGCCAATTCCTAATGGCCTCAATTTTGTTTACCTGAGGTTTGATAATTCCGCGCCCAATTACATACCCCAGGTACTTGGTCTCTTCTAACCCAATTGTGCACTTTTTTGGGTTAGCGGTTAAGGCAGCCTTCCTAAGGGAGTCCACTGCAGCCTGTACTTTAGGTAGGTGACTTTCCCAGTCGGTGCTGAGGATAACGATATCGTCCAGGTACGCCGAAGAGTACTGACGATGTGGATGGAGTACAATGTCCATTAGCCTTTGAAACATGGCAGGAGCGCAATGTAGACCAAATGGTAATACCTTGTACTGATACAGCCCCTCTGGCGTGATAAAAAGCTGTTTTTATCTTGGCAGCCTCCATCAAGGGTACCTGCCAGTACCCTTTGGTGAGGTCCAACACAGAAAAATACTGAGCTTGGCCCAACTTCTCAATAAGCTCATCCAGTCGGGGCATGGGATATGCGTCGAACTTGAACACCTGATTCAGTTTGAGGAATTCGTTACAGAACCCCAATGTCCAGTCCGGCTTGGGTATTAAGACTATCGGAGTGGCTCATTCACTTTTTGACTCCTCGACAACACCTATCTGGAGCATTAGCTGCAGTTCCTCCGCGATGGCTTGTCACCAAGCCTCGGGTACTTGGTATGGTTTTAACCGGACTTTTGCCTGAGGCTCAGTGATAATGTCATGTCGGACTATGAAAGTGCATCCAGGGAGGTCCGAGAACACATACGTGTTCCGACTAATGAACTCCCTGGCTTCCTGAGCCTGTTTAGAGGAGAGACTGTCAGCAATTTTCACTGTGGCAGCCGCTTCCCTTGCTTCAAACAGAGGGGCCGAAACTGCTTCCTCTAGGAACCCTGGTCGTGGGCTGTCTTCCTTACAGGTTTCCCTATCTTTCCAGGGTTTGAGCAGATTCACATGGTACACCTGATCTGGCTTTCGCCTCCCTGGCTGGTGTACCTTGTAATCTACCTCTCCAATTTTTTAAAGCACCTCGTAGGGCCCCTGCTACCTTGCTAGGAACTTACTATCTACGGCTAGGAACCAATACCCGATCACCCAGGTTAAAGGTCCGGACCCGAGCCTGCCGATTATAAATCCTACTCTGGGCTCGCTGTGCTGCCTCCATATGCTCCCTAACCAGAGGTAAAACTGTTTCTATCCATCCTTGCATATGGGTGACATACTCAACAACACTTCTGTGTGGTGTGGGTTGTTGTTCCCACACCTCTTCGGCCACGTCCAACAGACCGCGAGGGTGTCTGCCGTATAGCAGTTCGAAGGGCGAGAACCCAGTAGAGGCCTGGGGCACCTCTCGCACTGCGAACATAATATAGGGCAGAAGAAGGTCCCAGTCCCTCCCATCCTTAGAGACCACGAACGTCAGTAGCTATTTTATGTGGAGCAACTTAGAGTTTCCTCATGACCATGGACATAAACGGGGTCAGGCAGACCCATGCGAGAAAACATCTCCATTATCTCCTTCGCTATGAGTTTGCCTGATGTATGCCGCATTGGCACGGCCTCCGGGTACCGAGTGGCGTAGTCGAGGACAACCAAGATGTGTTGGTGTCCTCTAGCAGACTTCTGTACCGGGCCCACAAGATCCATAGCGATTCGCTCGAACAGGACCTCGATAATCGGGAGGGGTACCAGGACACTACGGAATAGTGGCTGGGGGCTCGTTATCTGGCAGGTTGGACAAGACTTACAATATTCTTCTACCTCTCTGAACACACCGGGCCAGTAAAACCGCTGTAGAATCCGTTCCTGCATTTTTGCATTCCCAGATGATTCCCGAGAACATGCTGGTGGGCTAACTCTAACACGAGTTTGCGATAAGCCTGGGGCACCACCAACTGTTCAATGGATTCACCTTGCATCTGGTTTACTCGATACTTCTCTTGATAAACCACAAAACGTGGAAACACCAACTTTGTCCCCTGTTCTTGTGGTTCCCCATCTTTTATTAATACATTTTCCCAGGCTCGGGATAGGGTTGGGTCCCGATGTTGTTCAGTACCAAAATTATCCCCAGAGACATTGAGTTCAGCTAGCTCCAGACCTGGCGGCCAGTCCTCCATGTCTCCCACCATCACACTTAGCGGAGTTGTCTCCCTCTTCTCCACCGAAGTGGCCGTCACCCCTACCGCTTGCCCTTCGAACTCAGGCTCCCAGGGTTTTGGTCTCCCCCCTAAGCCAGTCTACTCTGCTAGGGTCGCATCTGTCTCAGGGGTATCGGTAACTTTCGTGTCCAGCCATAGTGCAGGGAAACCGGATAGTCTCTCCCAATTATTAGTTCATACAGTAATTTTGTGGTGACGGCCACCTCACCGAGGCCAGGAATCTCGGTTACACATACCTTCCATCAATGATGGCCCCTTGCGCCTTCCTACACCCCACATGTAATCAAGGTCATGCGAGTGACGTGTGCAGTTTGGAGGAAGAGGTGGTGGTCACACAGTGCCAGCCACACAGCAAAAGAGGAAGCAGGGTGCAAAAGCAGAGTTGCCGTCCCCTAGCCAGTATGCCTGCTACTGCCCACTGCACCCAGGGACCGAGCACACCAATGCCAGCTCCAAGGAGTTCTTCAGACAAAGTGCTGACGACAAGACACAAGTGGTTTGCACGCTGTGCAATCAGAGCCTGAAGCGAGGCATAAATGTTCTAAACCTGAGCACCACCTGCATGACCAGGCATCTAAATGCAAAGCACGAGCTACAGTGGAGCATACACCTCAAAAACCACGAAAGATCTCAGGCTCCTCCTGCTCCCTCTTCTGCTGCAGTCTTAGCCTCTTCCTCCCTCTTTGGAGTGACAGTGGCACCTGCCACCCCACAAACAGAGGATGTGGCAGCAACACCACCACCACCACCATCACCAAGCATCTCCACACTGTTCCATGGAAGCATTCAGCTGTCCGTCCCCCGAGAGAAAGAGAAAGTACCCCCCTACCCACCAGCGATGCCTCGCCATGAATGCCTGCATTTCAAAATTCCTGGCCTTTGAAATGCTGTCATTCGGTCTTATGGCGGTGGCTGTTCCACAGTACATGGTTCCCAGCCACCACTACTTTTCCAGGCGAGCCATGCCTGCTCTGCACAACCAAGTGGCCGACAAAATCAGGTGTGCACTGCGCAATGCCATCCGTGGCAAGATCCACAAACCACCAATACGTGGACCATTGGTGGGAAACGACAGCAGGCTGTTTTGAAACTCATCTGTTCGGGAGAAAAAAAACACACACCGCGCTGGAGTTGTGGACGGGCATGAAACTACAGTCCGATCAGTGGTCGGTGCCACTGAGCCTCAAGCCCAGCCTGATGGTTTGCAATAAATTGTGAAATCTCTGAGCAGCTGTGGCCTAGCCGGTTTGACGCACATCTCTTGCCTATGTGCTGAATTTGGTGGTGCAGAGGTTCCTGAAAAATTACCCCGTTATGTCAGAGTCGCTGCAGAAAGTGTGGGCCGTCTGTGCGCACTTTCGGCGTTCTCACCCTACTGCTTCTCGCCTGTCTGCGCTGCAGCGTAACTTTGGCCTTCCCACTCAGCGCCTCATATGCGACGTACTGCAAGGTGGAACTCCACTTTGCACATGCTGGTGATAGTGGAGTTTCTCTGCGGAACAGCACCACTTCACCAATAACGAGTGGGCCTCTATGTGGGACACGTGTGCCATGTTGCGCTGTTTTGAGTACTCCACCAACATGGCCAGTGCCGATGATGCCGTCCTCAGCATTACTATCCCACTTTTACGGTATGTCTCCTTGAAAAAACGCTTTTGGCGATGATGGATGAGGATGTGGCACAGCAGTAAGAGAATGAGTAAGAGGGATCTTTTCCTGGGTTATCAGGCCAGTCATTCACAAGTGGTACGGAGGGTGGGTTCCTGCACCAACAAAGGCCAGGTACACAACTGTCCAGCCAGGACACGGTTCTGGAGGATGAAGAGGATGATGAGGAGGAACCGTGTTTATAGCAGGGTGGAACCTAAAGCAGCTCATGGGCATCAATGGAGCATGGCTGGGGGGATACAGAGGACACAGACGATACACCTCCCATTGAAGATAGCTTGTCGTTGCCTCTGGGCAGCCTGGCACACATGAGCAGCTACATGCTGAAGTGCCTGCACAAGGACTGCCGAGTTGCCCACATTCTAACCAGTTCTGATTACTGGGTGGCCACCCTGCTGGATCCCCACTACAAGGACTTAATTTTGTAAATGGAGTATGATTGCCACCTGACAGCGGGGGCTCAGTGGAAGGCGAAGGCAGAGGAAGAAGTCACCAACGCAGCTGGGGAACCGCCAGCACCTCAGAAGGGACGGTTAGCATGGCCGAAATGTGGAAAAGCTTAGTCAGCACGCAACAACAACAAGCACCACCAGCTGATACGGAACGTCTTAGCAGGAGGCAGCATTTCAGCAACATGGTGGAACAGTATGTGTGCACACGCCTACACGTATTGACTGATGGGTCTGCCCCATTCAACTTCTGGGTCTCCAAATTGGGCACATGGTCTGAGCTTGCCCTTTGCGCCTTGGAAGTTCTGGCCTGCCCTGCGGCCAGTGTATTGTCTGAATGTGTGTTTGGCACGGCATTAGGGTGATCACAGACAAGCGCAGCCGCCTGTCCACAGCCAACATGGACAAGCTCACGTTCATTAAATTATCCCACAGGATTTGTCCGTACCTTGTGCTGAACAAACAAGTATATCGGCCACACCTTGCCATTGTTATGCTCCAGCGCACTTTCTCTTTGCGTTCTCTTTTCCATTTCCCAATGTTTTGGGGTCTTCCCAAATTTATAAAAAACTAATAAATAAATAAAGGAAAAAAAAATAAAACTAAAACAGTCTTGGCTATCTCCTCCTCTTCCTCCGCTTCCACCTACACTGCCACGTCTACCGCCTCCTCAACCTTCTACTCCACTTTGACCTCCGCCTCAATGTTCAAAATTATTATTTTTTTATTGTTTTATATTCTATGTTATTTTAAGTCATTTCCCTATCCACATTTGTTTGCAGGGCAATTGTCCTGCTCTTACCCCCATTTGCTTCCTTTTGCAGCCCTCTAGCCCTTACTATGACTAGTTTACAGCCATTTTAGTGCACCAAAGTTCTTCAATGTGGTTAGGGCTCGAGTTCGGGTCAAGTTTGGGTCCCGAACCTGAAGTTCCACGAGTCCGCTCATCCCTAGTTATAATGTATAAAAGAATAAAAAATAAAAAACGATGTCAAGTTTGATTATTTTAACGTAGTTGAACACTATGGTTTTTCACCTACAGGTACAGTATACTAGGCTTTAATTTGGTTTTGAGTAGAAGCACTGTGTTCTTTTGCTATTAATAAATCCTGTGGGTTTTTGGCAGCTACTAAAAAGAACTGAAGGAACAGATAGAGGGTAGCTTGGTGCCACTAATCTAGCTTTTGGAATAACTTGTATTGTCCTGCCAAGTATGCAAGAATCTTTATAAAATTCATGTAATGTAATATAGACAATATAAACACAAGCACTTTAACTGTAAAAATCCCCAGTTGCCCATTCTTCGGCTTACAACAAAATAAATGTGTTGTTTTACCACCAAAATTTCCATTGTGTCACATTTAGTATTACATATTTTGCCCTTTATTACATTTGAATTAAACGCTTTATGCGAACAGAATCTATTTCAGCATAACTCTGTAATGCTGTGTTGTAAACCTAGTAAATGTGTCAGCGTGCCTTTCAGTAGGCACTGTAATATGTAATCATACTGAATGGCTTACATGTAGCAGGTAAAGTAAAAATCTATCTTTTATTGTGATAAAAAGCATTTAAAAAACGCATATCTCTGCTGTCAGCTAACGCGTTTCAACCCGCAGTCTTAATCATAGAACCAATATACATACACATATCCTGCTTATATATGGGGTAAGCCAGTCCACCATAGTGTGCACACAATCAGCACAGATATAGACTAATTATTGAGGAGGGCTGGACAGCCCCATACACAGCATCACAGTTTAGTTAATGACAATACCAACATAATAAAAATGACCAGAAGCAGGAAAATAGTAAAAAGCCTAAACCACTATGTGCACTGTTCTACATATGAATGAACTAATAAAATGTCATCATGTTTCTGCAGTAATTCGAACCTATATAAACAAACTGAAAAGAATGGCGTGGTATTAAACAGGCAGGAAGTGCTCAAACCCACATGCAGTTGTGCATATATACAGGGAAGCAAATCCTGCACTTGTGGCCCGTTGCTAATGACTATCCCCAGCAAAAATGCATACAGTGGAGGATGCCCGCAGTGAACCACAAGTACCACAATAGACATCCTACACAAGATAACAAGTGCGGATGTGATAATCAATATAACAATATAACAAAATAATAGCAATAACAGGTGCACTCTGCGGTCTTACTAAACCCTCAAACTGATTTTAAAATTGAGAGATTAGCCAACATGTCCTACGGTGTAGGACATGTCTGAGCCCGAGCACCGCGCCAAAGTTTCTCAAGTAGCTCGGGGACCTAACACTCACCTACCTGTGCCATGTGGGCAATACCAGGGGCCAGTGGGCAAATTACAGGAGCATGAGGCCGACTCACAAACAACTCACCAGTTACCTCCAGCATGTAGCCATGCTAGCAATGGGAGGAGGGAGGAGTCTGCGAGTCCCACTCAAGACTGGCTACAAGGTATTTTAGACACCGTTCTTAATAAACCCCTCAGCTGGTGTTTGAACCACCGGAGTTATGAAGAGGTACCGGCCTCTCCATAACTTCCGCGCATCCAGCACCTGTTCTAAATGTAAGACAGCTTCCTTGCTGTCTTACATTTAGACCATCTTTTTTATGCCTAAAGCAGGCGTAGAAAATGGCAAATAAGACAAGCCTCACGCTTTTAGACCTGGCGTGAGTGAGAAGAAGTCGCAGATTGCGCTGCAACTAACCGTTGCTACGCCATCTGCACCTGAAATACGCCTAATATAGGTGTATTTCAGTATAATAATTGGCCCCCTAAGTATTCAAAGTTACCATCCAAAATGCCTCAAGTTCTAAAAACACCTCTTCTGGTAGATAATTTAACCTTTTCAATGCAACATACCTGGAATGCCGCTAGTTTGCCCACATAGAATTAATTAAAATGTATACAATTATGCAGCCTTGTGACAGTATGTTCTCCAGGTTTTTATCTTCATATAGTACGGGTAAATATTTGTTGATGAATATGTTGCATTTGGAAAAATTAGGGACTATACCATAACACCATTACCAGAACAATGCTCCCTTTTTTGTTGGTGCCAAATAATAATTGTTGTCTGGATAATTTGCTTACTTTGCCTGAGGCACGTTCCAACATCCACTGCGAGTATGCCCTATTTTTTTATTATTATTATGGCCGCTTTCAGACGAGCGAGTGTCACGCTCCGTACTCGCACTGCAGCACCCTCCTGAACTTCCATCACTGCCGGGTCGCATAGTATTATAATGATTTACCATGCTATGTAACCCTTAGAGGTCTGAAATCTATTGGATAGCATTGTCATTATTGTCATAATGCTGGTGTTATCCAATACATTCCAGAATGGTAAGGGTTACATTGCATCATAAATCAATATAATGCTATGCGACCCGTCAGTGCTATGAAGGTCAGGACAGGTGCTGCACTGTGAGTCTGGAGTGTGACACTCGCTCGCCTGAAAGCGGCCTATGGAATATACTACTAATCCTCAAGCAGTGCATGTGTCATATTTCAAGAATCCCAAACCACATAATCGACATTCTTCACAATCGTCAGCAAAAAGCGACACATAGGGGGGTGCAAGTACAAATCACATAGCAACAGAATAAATCTTGAATCATACTTCTACAATTGATGTTGTCAATTTGTCATCCCCAGCTAATACCTACGGTATTTGGCAAGCAGTTGCACTTAGTGTACCCAGAACTGTGTGTACCAATAAGATCTGGTTATACTGCTCTGGCTTTTACAAATCTGGCACATTGAAAAGGTTAAATTACTGTATCTACCAGAAGAGGTGATCTAAAGCAACGCCTATTGGAGTGTGATGCATTTGGGATGTTAACCTTAAACACTTATTTTCCTGCAGGTTTGAATTACTGCAGAGACATGATGACATTTTATTGGTTGATATTCTATATTCATATTTAGAACACAGCACATAGTGGTTTAGGACTTTTACTATTTTACTGCTTTTGGTCATTTTTAATATGTTTGTATTGTCATTTACTAAACTGTGATGCTGTGTATGGGGTTGCCCAAACCTCCTCATTCATTAGTTTACTGTATTTTTCGCTTTATAAGACGCACCCGATGATAAGACGCACCCCAGATTTTAGAGAAGGAAAATAAGACCTCATATCAGATCCTCAGATCAGACACCCATAAAAATCAAGACATCACATCAGACCCCCATATCAGCACTTTATGTCAGAACCCCATCAGCCCTACATGTCAGTTGCCCAACAGACCTCAAAACAGCCCTTTTCTTTCAGGCCCCGATCAGACCTCAGATCATCCCTTTTCTTTCAGACCCCCATCAGACCTCAGATCAGGCCTTTTCTTTAAAACCCCCATCAAAGAAAAAAAAAAAAAAACGTATATTACCTCTTCTGCGCCACGGCTCTGCTCCGGGTCCGGCGTCGCGCTCCCCTGTCTTCTCCAGCCAGCGTCAGGTCATTGTGTGCGCACTAAGTCCTGACGCTGTACGGGGTCAGAACAGTGGAGCACGGGCCTTAGCAAGAAGATAAGTGAGGGTGACTATCGGAAGCTCTTGCAGCGCTTCTTCCCCGCTCCCAGCACCTAATGCATACATGTGAGAGCTTCCATAATGGAATCGCTCACTAGTATTCGCTTTAGTGTATCTTTTAAAGTGTAAAATACGGTATATCTGTGCTGATTGTGTGCATACTATGGTGGGCTGGCTTACCCCATATAAGCAGGGTATGTATATTGATTCTATGATTAAGACCGCTTGTCGTTCGGAACGCATCAGATGACAGTGGGGATTTACATTTTTTATGTGATTTATCACAATAAACCTTCAAATTGCTTATTTCTAAGGACCAAACCAACATATAACATTAAACCATGCTCTGTTGGTGATTTAACACATAATCATACAAGGCTAGGGAGAGGTGAGATTAGAGATAGCAAAGAGTGGTATATATGGTGGAGATAGCACACAACACAAACTTTTCTCCACTTATTTATGTAGCACACGCCGACATTACCACTGGAATCACAAATAGTACATATTATACCCTTCATTGCACCCCAAAATGAACACATACCACGCCCCATAAACAAATATAGACCACACGCAGCGGCATTCTTTGCTATATAAAATAATAAGGGAGGACACTGAAGTAATAAGGGACAGCACTGTATATAATAAAGGAGGACACTATATGTAATGATACAGGATGATTCTACATAATGATGATGATACTTCATATAGTAAACGGTGGGCTACTGCATGAAATGATATGGGATGATACTTTATATAATAAGGGAGAACAATGGGGAAGATTTGTCAAAACTGGTATAAAGGAAAACTGGCTTAGTTGTCCATAGCAACCAATCCAATTCCACCTTCCATTTTTCAAAGGAGTTCTGAGAAATGAAAGGTGGAGCCTGATTGGTTGCTATGGGCAACTAAGCCAGTTCTCCTTTACAATAGTTTTGCTCTCCCCCACTGTGTGTAATGACTTTGTTTTGCAGTGTGAAACCCTTTTCCAAGGATAATGCTATGTAGTTCCATTAGGACATTTTCAAAAAATTCAATAGCAAGCCCCCCTAACCTAAAAAGTCAGGCTGGAGGATGTGGTGGCCGTCGTAGTGGGGTTATATTTGCCAGACTCTTTATATACAATACAACTCACTAGGAGGGTATTGTGGTGAAGTGTACGGTAGAGGTGTGAGGGGGTGTATATCTCACCAGGTATCCAGTTTAGTTGGGTGAAATCCAGATATGTGTTTTGCTTCAGCAAAGCATAGCTTGCTGTAGATCATTTGCTAAGTTAAATGGGCTGGATTTCTTTGGACTGGGAGACAGGTTGGTAGTGGAAGTCTCTCAGTACACACCCCTAGTCCACTACAGGTATTTCCTTTGCCCCAGGTGACGGATAAAACAATCCTCAATGTGTGTGTAGAGGAGGAATTGAGAAGGTATCCTGCGGAGGCTCCTTGATGTCCCAGCCAGGGGGTGCTGGGGGGCCACAAGGCTGAGTAAGCCTGAGTTTGGGGGGCCCAGTGATGCCTGAAGAAGTGGGGCATCACATGGTCAGACTCAGGAGGACTGTTGGACTGTATCCCCCCAAAGGTATAGCATGGTCATGGTCAGAAGGACTGGTGGACCGAGACCCAAATGTGTTGTGTTGATTACAAACAGGAGGCTGCTGGAACATATGGCTGCGTAAAGCTGGATTTCCCAATGTGAACAGCAACCTATAGGTGAGATAGGAAAGTGCTCAGTATTAGTGAAAGCCTAGACAGGCAAGGTTTGTTTATTTTTGTGGTGTGACACTGGAACTGCGTTCATCATGCCAAGTGATGCCAAGCCTAGAATTTTCTGTGTGACGAATAAAACACTATTTGAGCTTACAAACCCACTGTTTGATGAGAAGTCTGTTATCGCCACCCCAAGCAAAGAGAGCAATCCTTACAGTATATATTTATTTGTTTTCAGGGTACCGGTTTTAAGAGGGCTGTACCGCACCCCACTAAACGGGTGCTTTATTGGCGGTAGAGACTTATTTTGTAGAAACTATTTTATAGTGTAAATAATTAGCATGAATAAATAGTGATTGCACCAAAGAAAAATGATATGAAAACTATGTGGATTTTTTTCAGGCAAGATAGCTTAACTATTTATTCTATATTTTCTTATTTCTAGTTTGGCAAACTATCCTCTCCACATAGGTTTTCTTATTGGATATATGCCTTTTTAATTACGACCACAGAAAGTTGAGAACACTTTTCACTCTGGCAAATCCCCAAAACTGGAATTTGATTGTGCAGTTTATCAAAACAGAACACAAGGAAGCATTCTTTCACTTGGACTTTTCCTCCTCACTTACTTCCTATTGACCTAACCATAACCTTGTGTTCGGCATAGTGCCAATTTGTTAACGGACGTAAAATAAAATATAAGGATTTAGTACAACACTTTAATCTTTAATACGACAAAGTTTGTTTCTTAGAATAATTATTTATCAGATCAAGCCTTGAATCCGTGCAGTGACCTGTTTGATGATTCCAAAATCTGGTGCCAGATTGTATTTTCTCAATAAATGGTGGGCTAGTGGATGCACTTTATACAGGTGATGTATATGGATCTAGCATGGGCACTGCCAGAAATGTAGCTATTTAGCTGAGAGAAAGGGATCACAGGGTCCAGGAGTCGATGACAATTGTACATGGTATTTAATAGAGATGAGCAAATTTCTCAAAAATTCTGTTTGGTCGGTTCGCCGAATTTTGCGAAACGATTGGATCTGAATTTAATTTCGGAGAATTGCGTTAAAAACAGCTATTTCCTGGCTACAGAGAGTGTTTATAGTGGTGTAAAACACTGTGCCTTGCAGCAACACACATTGTGAGTCTGTTGTGGTAATGAAACAATATTGTGAGTCAGTATGACACTCAGGTGACAGGCATCACTCTTAGAATCACTGCACACTTCACTTCTTTGGGCAGTTACGGGGCCAAAACTGACCAAATAACTCAAGAGTGATCTCAGCCTTACAAGTCGATGTTAGCGTTAGGTATAAAGTACCGTGCAGAGGCCAAAGATCCTACTATAGTGTGAAAGAGCGCACTTCTTTTACACCGTCGTCAGCTGATTCCACATATATGTCTACTGAACCTGTTCAATTAATCACTTTTACAAGTAGAGCCCCCCTGACAGAGTGGAGAGGGTGTCAGCAGTAAGTTTGTGTTGACGTCACTGATTATTTTGTGCCCTTTCTCTGATCCGTCAGAACAATAACCCCCTCAAAAAAACGGATCCTATCTGTTGAGCATCCGCTTTCACTCGGTCAGTAATCCATCAGTATTGCTAATGACAAAAAAAACAGGAGTGAATCCAAAACAGAGATGAAAAGTGAATAGAAAATTTGCATGTGTTCTGTGTTTTGTACCCACTACTGATTTTGGCTGCCAAATTATGAGCTAATTCTGATGGGACCAGACAGGCCTTACAGCTGCTACACAGACAGGACCTGTTGTGTGTCTCATTTTTTTTTCCTTCTGACAGATCAGAAGAAGGTTCAAATAAATTGATGTCAACCAGGCCAAAAAGGCAAAATAGTAGCCCAGTCATGAAGTGGGGAGGGTGGGAACAGCATGAGAAGTCTATACAGAGTGGCCCATTGACATAGTGTAGAGGTGGCAGCAGCATCAGGAGACCACAGAGTGGCAAGGTGACATAGTGTGGAGGTTGCAGCAGCATAAGGAGGCCACAGAGTGGCAAGGTGACATAGTGTTGAGGTACAGAAGCATCAGAAGACCACAGAATCCCCAATGGCATAGTGTGGAGGTGGCAGCAGTATCAGGAGACCACATAGTGGCATGGTGACATAGTGTTGAGATAGCGGCAGCATCAGGAGACCACAAAGTGGCACAATAACAGAGTGTGAAGGTGTCAGCAGCATCAGGAGACCACAGAGTGGCAAGGTGACAGTGTGGAGGTGGCAGCAGCAGCATGAGGAGGGCACAGAGCAGGAGACCACAGAGTGGCAAGGTGACATAGTGTGGAGGTAGCAGAGGCATTAGGAGACCACAGAGTGGTCCAATGACATAGTGTGGAGATGGAAGCAGCATCAGGAGACCACAGAGTGGCAAGGTGAAATAGTGTGAAGGTGGCAGCAGCATCAGGAGACCACAAGTGACCCGGTGACAGAATGGGAAGGTGGGTGGCACTAACAGTACCCGCTGACGATGGTGGGTGCAAGAAGGAGCACTTGGCATCAGATTGTGGCATCAGGTGGGTGGTAGCATTAGAACAGTAGCTGAGGCAAGTAGCCAGAAGAAACCATCATTTTTTGTCAAGATTTGGGTGAGGCAGCATGGATAATCTAATCTGATGCATCAGACATTGTTGGGTGGAAATCCTGGCTGATCCACGCCTGATTCAACTTAACAAATGTCTGTCTATCCACATTTTAGGTGGACAGATGAGTTCTCCTTGGTGTAACTATAGCCTCCGCCACACTAAACATCCGCTCTGATGCCACACTACTGGCCGGGCAGGACAGCTTTTCCAGGGACAAATACAGTTTGGCTGCCCAGTTTTTCAGCGGATCTTCAATGACAGCTGGCAGGATCCACTCCAAGTATGCCACCAATTGCTGGTTCAAGTTCTGCTCCATGTCTAGCTGCTAATGAGTAGTTTCTTCACTATGCAGGTGAAGAAAGCTGCTCCTCAGCGACTCTAGGCTCAGTCTGCTGCTGTTGGAGCTGGTAATGCTCCTGCCACACCCCAACACCCCCAGCAGCCATGGCAGTGGAATGTGAGCGCAGAGGGCCCCCCACGGTCAGACCTGCGAGAGGATGGAAGATGGCGCAGATAGGAAGTGGCCAACTGAATACATAGGATGTCTCTATAGTAGTTCAGTTTGTCCTCCCTCTCAGCGGGTGTAAAAAAGGCCCCCATTTTGGACCGGTAGCGAGCGTTTAACATGGTGGAGAGCCAGTAGTCATCCCTCTGGCGAATGGTGACAATTGAGCTGTCACTATGCAAGCAAGTGAGCATGCATCGGGCCATTTGCGCAATTGACTCGGAGGGACTCCCTGCCTCCATATCCACTGCATACAGCCACTGTGTGTCTGGGTCATCTGCCTCGTCTTCCTCATCTCCCTCTTGCTCTTCCGGCTGCTCCTGCTCCTCCTCTCCTGTCACCTGTGTAGACATTGCTTGTACTCCAATGTCCTCCTCCTCCAGTTCAGCTCCCAGAGGGCTCATGTGGCCCTGAGATGTAGGCGCCACGTCTCCAGTCCCCTGGCCAGCCAGATTTACCAGCATCTTTTCCAGGATATGAATCTGTGGAATGACGTTGTTCATCCCATAGTCCTGGTAAATATAACAAATAGAGGTTGTGGCGCTCACCAGGCTTATTTAACACGGGAAGCACGGATTGCGCTGGGAACCAAGCGCCGATATCCAAACTATGGCAAAAGAAAATTCATGCAGACCTCCAGCTTTCATAAATGACAGCCTTTATTCTTTATGTTGCACTAAAAACGACAGTGGATTCACATCTACGCGTATCAGATCGATTACTCCTGATCCTTCCTCATGACCACCATAGTCCTGGTGACTGACAAATAAAGTGGCCTCCTCAAAGGGAACGAGCAAACGGCAGGTGTCACACATGAGCTGCCACTGGCTAACAGCGAAGTTACACAGGGGAGTACCTCTGTCCGCCTGGAACATCAAGAAATAGTTCATGGCCTTGCTCTCTAGAGATGTCCCGAACTATTCGCCGGCGAATAGTTCCCGGCGAACATCGCTTGTTCATGTTCGCCGCGGCGGGCGAACATATGCGATGTTCGGTCCGCCCCCTATTCGTCATCATTGTGTAAACTTTGACCCTGTACCTCAGTCAGCAGACACATTCCAGCCAATCAGCAGCATACCCTCCCTCCCAGACCCTCCCACCTCCTGGACAGCATCCATTTTAGATTCATTTGGAAGCTGCAGTATCACAAATTTGACTAAGTTGTAATCGCAATGCGATTAATACAGGTTATATTAATCGCATTGCGATTACAACTTAGATCTGAGTTCCTAATGGTTGTATTGCTAGAATATAACGAAGATTGAGAATATAGTGCTATATTCGTCAATTCTAGGAATACAACCATTAGGAACTCAGATCTAAGTTGTAATCGCAATGTGATTAATGTAACCTGTATTAATCGCATTGCGATTACAACTTAGATCTGAGTTCCTAATGGTTGTAGTGCTAGCATTGACGAATATAGCACTATATTCTCAATCTTCGTTATATTCTAGCAATACAACCATTAGGAACTCAGATCTAAGTTGTAATCGCAATGCGATTAATACAGGTTATTAATCGCATTGCGAATTTAACTTACCACACTCTGCGTCAACTACGTAATTTTCCATGGGAGTTTTGCCATGGATCCCCCTCCAGCATGCCACAGGCCAGGTGTTAGTCCCGTTGAAACAAATTTTCCATCACTATTGTGACCAGAAAGAGTCCCTGTGGATTTTAAAATTCGCCTGTCTATTGAAGTCTATGGCGGTTCGCCCGTTCGCGAACATTTGCAGAAATTTGCGTTCGCCGTTCGCGAACGGAAAAATTTATGTTCGCGACATCTCTATTGCTCTGTTTGCACATTCGGTCCAACATATAGAGGGTGGAATTTCAACGGGTGGAAACGTTGCATATCCCTATGTTGGGGGACGCCGTTCTGCCGCTGTAGCTCAAGGAGGGTGTGCTTGGCGGTGTACGAAGTGCATGCAAAGTTTCCTGGCCATTTTTAGGATGTCTTGCAGATGGGTGGAAGACTTCAGGAAATGCTTGACAACTAGTGATGAGCGGCATAGGCAATATTCGTTTTTGCGATATTTAGCAAATTCTAGAATTCGTGATCTCATCATTATTTTCGCGACGGCGCAAATCGGCACTAATGATGCGCATATTTTAAGCGCAATACATGCAACTTCACATTTTATCAGGTCTGAATAGATATTACTGATTGGTGCAGTATTGTTGTGACATCACAGCACTATGTCTGTAGCATGTAAGAATGGACAGCAGAATAACAGCAATTTCTATAACACTACCTAACACCCTGCACTGGAACCTATCACTATCTAACCTACACAGACTATCTCCCACTAACTATCTGTATTATACAAAAAAAAAGTCGCCACCTGGATTTATCTAAGCAAATAGTTATGAGCCTCCTATTGGAAAATTATTACATGGGCGATTATCTTTTAGCTGGCAACAAGTTATTTAATCCCAACTGGTGCAAAGAAAAGATGTCAGTCTGTTTGAGAAGCGTCAAATCATTGGCATTCATCAAGCAGAGAAAACATCTAAGGATATTGCAGAAACTACTAAAATTGGGTTAAGAAATGTATCGTATTGGAGAAAGAAATGTGGCGGGGAAAAAATCCTGAACGATAGTGATCAGCGATCACTAAAACGTTTGGTGAAATCAAATCGAAGAAAAACAACAGTAGAACTCAGGGCTATGTTTAATAGTGAAAGTAAGAGCATTTCCACACGCACAATGCAAATGGAACTCAAGGGATTTGGACTGAACAGCTGTTTAGCTGTAAGAAAATCACTAAACAGTGAGGCAAACCAGAAAAAAAGGCTTCAATTTCCTAGGGACCATAAAGATTGGACTCTGGAGCAAGGCCATATGGTCTCATGAGTCAAGATTTACTCTGTTCCAGAGTGATGGGTGCATCAGGGTAAGAAGAGAGGCAGATAAAGTGATGCACTCATCATGCCTAGTGCCTACTTTACAAGCCTGTGGGGGCATTGGTATGATCTGGGTTTGCTGCAGTTGGTCAGGTCTAGGTTCAGCAACAGTATGTGCTCCAAGAATAATGTCAGCTGACTACCTGAACATAATGAATGACCAGGTTATTCCATCAATGGGTTTTTTTCTTCCCCTACTGGCACGGGCATATTCCAAGATGACAATGCCATGATTCATCAGGCTCAAATTGTGAAACAGTGGTTCAGGGAGCATTAGACATAATTTTCACACATGGATTGGACACAGAGTCCAGACCTTAACACCATTGAGAATCTTTGGGATGTGCTGGAGAAGGCTTTGCGCAGTGGTCAGACTCTACCATCATCAATGCAAGAACTTGGTGAAAAATTAATCAACACTGGATGGAAATAAATCTTGTGACATTGCAGAAGCTTATCGAAACAATGCCACAGCAAAAGCGTGCCATAATCAAAGCTAAAGGCGGTCCAACAAAATATTAGAGTGTGTGACCTTTTTTTGGGTGGCAACTTTTTTTTGGGGACAGGCAGTGTATATATAAGCTAACTAACTATCTAATGTAATTGGATAAGGAATAGGATCCAGATGAAAGCACAGAGCACAGCAATGTCACTGCTCTCCCTCTCTCTCTCTCAAAACTGCAAAAAAAAAAAAAAAGCATAAAATGGCTGCTGGGGAGTTTCCTATATAGTAAGGGTAGGCAACTTTTCTATTGGTTGCTAGGGACATTGCTAAGCTCTGACAAAGTTATGGCAGCTTTCTCATTGGCCCACAAGCAAGAAGGCAGGTTACTGATGGGAAAAAAATCTAGAATATTCCCGATTATGAATATATAACACTATATTCTACATCTTTGCAAATTCTCGAAGTGCTGATATTCGCGATAAAAATTTGTGATTAACATATTCGCGATCAACACTATTTACAACCAGATTGAACACGTACGCCATGCAGGGCACATGGCACAGCCCTTCTTGATGCAGCGTCGAAACCATGTTCTTCTCGTTGTCGGTCACCATGGTTCCGATTTTGAGTTGTTGCAGAGAAAGTCAGGATTCGATTTCTTGATGAAGGAAGCGAAGCAGTTCATCCCCTGTGTGACTCTGTTCTCCCAGGCAAACTGTCACTACCAGAGCTTTGGGACGTTCTCACAGCTCTGTTTCTCCACCCCTGTGATGATGTCACTACTAGAGCTGGGAGGAGTTCTCACTACTCTGTTTACTTTTGGTTTCTTTCACCACAGCTGTCCTTCATGTGTTTGATTTCCCTCTCTTTATATCACCCCTCCTCCTATGATAGGATGTGGATTATAGTTCTCACTTCAGTTGTAGCTCTGGCTTTAGTTTCTTCACTTGTAGCTATCAGTTCACTGGACCTGTGTTCTGCTGCAGCTAGCACTCCAGATATTGCCAGCCTGTCCTTGGATCCGTCTTCTCTGCGGCTGCAACATCTTCAGCTAAGTGTGCAGACATTGTTGTGTTCCTGTTTATTTTCTGACTGGATCTGAGGTGGCCACGGTTCCCTCCATATACTGAGTAGGGCACTGGTGGCCGTGCCCCTTCCACTATTGTAGGGGTTACAGGGGTCATTAGTCTTAGGCACGTGGGCATGCCTCGTTCCGCCATTTGGATCCGGGCATGTGCTTTAGCAGAATAGGGAGAGCGTTGAGGGTCGGACAGGGGTCACCCTTTATCCTCCCTAGTTCTGGGTCCAGTCAGTAGCTCTGTACTGTGTATTACTATTGTTGCTCACATACACTCGTGACACAAACTAGGTGCAAAACAGAGTGACACATAGTGTGGTATGCTGGAGGGACACTGTGTAGGACAAGGTGGAGGATGAGGAGGCATAGGTGGACATTGTTGCAGGACCAATCGCGTGAGAACACGTAGGCGAAAGTGGCGTAACCTGGCCAAGTTGCTGGTTTGGCTGGGCAGAAACCACATTTGCCCAGTGGGCTGTAAAGGACATATATTGTCCTTGACCGTAGTTACAGCTCCACGCGTCGGCGTTGCTGTGCACTTTGGCAGACACCGACAGGCTTTCTGTTCTACATACTTGTGCAGGGCTGGTACTGCCTTATTGACAAATAATTGACGGCTTGGGACTCTCCACCTCGGCTCAGTACAAGCCATCAGTTATCTAAAAGGTGCAGAGTCCACCAATTAGAAAGGGAGGGACTTCAGCACCAGCAACTTGACCAGGAGCACATTCAGCTTCTGCGACGTTGGATGAGTGCACGCATACTGTTGTCACTTGGCAATCGCTTCGGTGATCGATTGCTGATGGAATGACTGATGAGGAGTAGGAGGAGGAGCAGAAGCATGAGGACCAGCAGATGATGGGAAGGACAGACAGCTCCCTTCGGCTGAGGTGGTGGAGCTTTGACTGCCTGAAATCTGGTGTGTGCCACTGGGTGATGCAGCGGTTGCTGCGACAGGCTGCACCACCACATTGGAGCCATGGTTCTCCCAGGACGCTATATGGTGATGCTGCTTATGTTGACGCAGGGCCGTGGTGCCAACTTTGGAACCCTGGCAACGCTTCACCTTCTGCCCACAGATTCTACAAATGGCCATGTTCAGTTTCCCCGGCGGTTTAACAAAAAACTTCCACACCGCCGAATAGGTGATTTTACCCCCAACACTCTGCACTGAATGATTGCTACCGCTGCTGCTTCTGTGAACCCCTGCACCACTACTTTCCGGGCAGGTAGGCTCCTGCGAAGAGGGTGGTCTACCCCGCGCACATTTGGCTCCCAACCTCCCACTGCTGCCACCCGACTGACTCCCGGAAACACTAGTGACTTGCTTGCTCTGCCGCTGTCTCACTGGCAAGCTGCAACTATCCTCTCCCGATAATGATGAAGCCCTTAATTCACCCGGCTCCCAAGTGCGATCAGCTACATCATCATTATCGAGTACTGTCTGAATGTCACTGATGTCCTCCCAAACGGTCTCTGGGTCAGGAGCCTGAAAGCTCGCAACCCCAGCTCCCACACCACTCTCCTCATCACTACTTGCCCACCTACCGGAGGAAGCGGCGGATGTCTCCTCCACATTTTGGCTGGGCAGTAGCTGCTGACTGTTCTCTAGTAGCTCGTCCTCGCTGTATAGTGGAGCTGAGCCCACAGCATATAGTACTTCTCTGGCTGAGGGAACAGAAAATGACAGAGGCAGGTTGAGGACAGGTGAGGGCACAGGGCCTGCTCCCAGGCCCTGCTAACTAAGGGCTGTGTCTGATGAACCCACTGACTTTTGGCTGGGGGTATCTGATGTTACTCGCGACGAAGATCGAGCCAACCATTCAAGAACCGCTGGGTTGCTGGTCAAGACACAGCCACTAGCTGACACCCCTGCTAAAACACCCTCTTACTCTGCTGTGACCTGTGCTGGCACCAGAAACATCTAGACCTGTGTCCCTCCCCTGTGCAGGGCCTGTCATTTCTCTGTCTGACATACTGAAAGATCAAATACATAAATAATATTGTAATTAATACACACCAAAAAGGGCTTTAATTTTCTCACTTCTTCACACAACGGCTAATAAGCCCTTTTTTTTCCCCCACTAAGGCCCCATTCACACGTCCGCAATTTCGTTCCGCATTTTGCGGAATGGAATTGTGGATGCATTCATTTCTATGGGGCAGCACGATGTGCTGTCCGGACCTGGAAGTGCGCAGCTGAACTTCCGCGTCCGCAATTCCGTTCCCGAAAAAAATAAAACATGTCCTATTCTTGTCCGCAATTGCAGAGGTGTTATTTGTTCCCCCTCTCTGTATAGATTTTGAGACTGGTTGCCTGATGGTCACAGACTGTGACATATGGGTCCCCCCCCTACCCTTTTTTTAAACAGACTTTCAATAAAGGTTTTGTTTTTTATTTTTAAACGTTCATCAGGCTGTGATATTCTATTAGTGCCAGCAATGTGCGGTCCGCAAAATGCGGAACACACATTGCCGCTGTCCGTGTTTTGCTGATCCGCAAAACACGTTGCAGACGTGTGAATGGAGCCTAATACACGCAAAAAAAAAGGCTTTATGTAAACATGTAAACATTTTGTTTGCCACTAATACATGCCACAAAGGGATGTGATTTTCTCACCTCACACAAAGCCTAATAAGCCACTCCCCCCCCCACTAATACACAACATAAAAAGGCATATAACATATAACTGCGGCCGTGAACGGCAAATAATACCTTTTTTTTGCCACTAATACACGCCAAAAAGGGCTGTAATTTCTCACTTCTCCACTAAAGATGTTGCGAACATAAAATTTTCCGTTCACAAACGCAAACTTCCTCGAATGTTCGCGAATCGGGCAAACCGCCATAGACTTCAATAGACAGGCGAATTTTAAAACCCACAGGGACTCTTTCTGGCCACAATAGTGATGGAAAAGTTGTTTCAAGGGGACTAGCACCTGGACTGTGGAATGCCGGGGGGGGGGGGGGGGGGGGGGATCCATGGCAAAACTCCCATGCAAAATTACATAGTTGACGCAGAGTGTGGTAAGTTGAATTCGCAATGCGATTAATATAACCTGTATTAATCGCATTGCGATTACAACTTAGTCAAATTTGTGACATTGCAGCTTCAGAATGAATCTAAGATGGATGCTGTCCTTGCTTTTTGATAGGAGGTGGGAGGGTCTGGGAGGGAGGGTATGCTGATTGGCTGGAATGTGTCTGCTGACTGTGAGGTACAGGGTCAAAGTTTGCTCAATGATGATGTATAGGGGCGGACCGAACATCGCATATGTTCGCCCGCCGCAGCGAACGCGAACAAGCTATGTTCGCCGGGAACTGTTCGCCGGCGAATAGTTCGGGACATCTCTATTCTCCACACAACGGGTATTAAACACTTTTTCTATTTACCCACTAATACACCCAAAAAAAAGCGATTTAGAACATATAACTGTGGCCGTGAACGGCAAATAATACTTTTTTTTGCCACTAATACACGCCAAATAGGGCTGTAATTTTCTCACTTCACCAACAACGGCTAATAAGCCCTTTTTATTTTTCCCCACTAATACACGCCAAAAAAGACTTTAGAACATACAACTACAGTCGTAAACTGCAAACAATATTTTTTTGGGCACTAATACATGCCAAAAAGGGCTATAATTTTCTCACTTCACCACACAACGACTAATAAGCCCTTTTTCTTTTTCCCCACTAATACACGCCTAAAAAAAGGCTTTAGAACATATAACTGTGGCCGTGAACGGCAAATAATACATTTTTTTGCCACTAATACACACCAAATAGGGCTGTAATTTTCTCACTTCACCACACAACGGTTAATAAGCCCTTTTTCTTTTTCCCCACTAATACACACCAAAAAATACTTTAGAACATATAACTGTGGTCGTGATCTGCAAATAATATATTTGTTTTGCAACTAAGGGCTAGTTCACACAAACGTTTTTTGCGTTCTGTATATGGACCGTTTTTTGCGTTCCGTATACGGTCCATATATGGAACCATTCATTTCAATTGGGCCACAAAAAAAATGGAATGTCCTCCATATGCATTCCGTTTCCGTTTTTCCGTTCTGTTCAAAGATAGAAAATGTCCTATTATTGCCCGCAAATTACGTTCCGTGGATCCATTCAAATAATTCCACAAAAAAACGGAACACATACAGAATGTACTCCGTATGTGTTCCATATCCGTTCAGTTTTTGCGGAACCATCTATTGAAAATGTTATGCTCAGCCCAATTTTTTCTATGTAATTACTGTATACTGTACAGTATATGCCATATGGAAAAACAGAACAGAAAAACTGAACGGAACCGGAAACACTACTGAAAAAAATACTGAATAACGGATCCAGAAAAAATGGTCAGCAAAACACTGAAAAAGCCATACGGTCGTGTGAACGAGCCCTAATACACACCAAATAGGGATGTCACTTTCTCACTTCAACACACAACGGCTACTAAACCCCTTTTTTTTTCCAACTAATACACGTCAAAAAAAGGATTTAGAACAAATATATATATATAACTGTACTGCACAAAGGCTAGTAAGACCCCAATAACATGAACGGTTTACTGGAATTACAGAGGTATTACAAACCTGAAATGAGCAGCAGTATAATGGCAATTTGGATCCGCAGTCAGTGCATCAAGGCGTAATAAGATCGCTCCTATTGCCCAGGCTGTAAACAAACACCCCTATTGAACCCTGTTCTGCTTCAATACTGTGGAATAATTAAATGTTCTTGCATGGCAAGACCACTTACTGTTATCTCCCATATATATTCTTATTATTATAGCCAAATTAACACCCTAACTCCTCCCATAGTTTTTACACTACATATACCAAAACGTGCGGATTGTTCCCAATTGGTGTGCTATTACTTTGTGGAACGTTTCGCCGAATGGTTCACGAAATATCGGCGATTTTGTAGCGAAATTGGTCCCATAGAAATGAATGACGAAATGTTCAAAATTAGAGTGGGAGCTGACAAAAGCTAGAGTGTGAGCTGAAAAATCAGGACATGATTTCTAAAGTGCCACCACTCCCTCATGTTTAAGCCCACACAAGCCTACACAAATCTTATATCAAAATGTTCAGCTACCCCTGCTGCCACTCAAAATGTCCACAGCTAAGCCATAGTCCTGATAGTTTTCACAATGTGACCATTTGTTTGCAACTCACGTCACCCATTGACATTCTAAATTTCTAAACTTATACTGTGCCTTCATTTTTAATATTTCAGAGACATACTGTGCATCAATATGTAGGTCTGGGTCTTGTGATTCTCACAATATAAAGCTCTTCACTGTAGGATTTATATTTTTTAAACTACAACCGTTTGAAGATGGCAACCGCCAGTGAAGTAAGCAAGTTGGAGCAGTTTGTTTTTAACCGCTCTTCTCTGCCCTTGCTGTAGAGTGAGTTGCCATAGGAACCCAGGTGTGTGAGCAGCCAGCAGAGTGACAAAAGCTAGAGTGTGAGTTGAAAAATCAGGACATGATTTCTAAACTGCCACCACGCCCTCATTTTTAAGCCCACCTACACAAATCGGCTGCTAATGTTTTTATAAATGTATGTTTTAATGTAACTGTGAAGCACTTTGGGCAAGAACATTGCAATTAAATGTGCTATATAAATAAATACAATTTGAAATGCATTTCTCACTCTATCAAGCTTGCCATGTGCACTTTTTAAATTTGATCAATCAATTGGTTAGTGTAATGTTTACTATCTTTACTAACTCCAAACGCTCCACACAGTTGCTCTGCCCACTCCATAAAGTTACTCTGCCCAGTCCAACCTTTCCACAGTTACTCCAGCCACTCCAACCAAGCAACAGTTGCTTAAGTCACTCCACCCAGTTGTAGACTACTGGTGGAGGCAAGAACACAATTTCCCCAGAAATTGCAGCTTTTCTAGTTCCTTTCTATCTGTCACGGGGTTCCGAAGGTGCACTCGGTCCCCCATTGCCCGCAGAACTGTTGCTTAGCTTTTGGAATGAGGTTCTGTGTTTGACCTCATTCCCAGGGCGGCTTTACTAGCTGGGTGGCTCCCTGCTCCTAATCTGCCTTGAGCGCCGAGCTGATCACTCGGTGCTCAACTGGTTGGTCTGTCGGTCATGTGACGCTGGCCACGTCACATGACCCTCACTCCTCACTATAAATACAGGCAGCCTGCTAGCCACAGGTTGCCTGTTAATTTCTAGGTTCCTGGCTATTTGTTGGACTGCTGAATACTTACCTGATCCTGTTCCCTGACCATCCTTTTGCCTGCTGCTCCTGTACTGCGTTTCCGTCCTGGTATTGTGACCTCGGCTCCCACCTGACTACTCTCTTAGGACTCCTCTTGTACTTCTCTGCTCTCCTGGTATTTATGACCCCGGCTTCTCCTGACAATTCTCTGCTTGCTCCATTTGTACTTTGCAGCTTTCCTGGTATTGACTCGGTCCGTTCACGTCCTGTTGTTTGTCTGTCTGTCATCCCTGCACTTACTCCAAGTTAGGGATTGCTGTCCAGTTGTCCCCTGTCATTAGGACTCGCGAGGCAAGTAGGCAGGGCCAGGGGTAAGGGTGGAGCGCAGTGGTCACTTCCCTCCCCCCTGTGTGTGTGTGTACGCGACCGTTACAGATTAACAGGCACAATAACCACTGTATTATGAATCCTCTGGTGACCCTGACTGACCATGTCTCTAATCTGACGCAGAGGGTGCAGGAGTTAGGGGAAAAACTCAGTTCTTTTGAGTTAGGGCAAGGTTCTTCCACTCCTCAGGCCTCCAGTCCGCATTTTGAGCCCCAGATTAAGCTCCCAGACCCCTTTTCTGGAGACCGGAGGAAGTTTCTCTCTTTTAAGGAGAGTTGCAAACTTTACTTCCGTTTGCGCCCCGTGTTCTCTGGCTCCGAGAGTCAACGCGTGGGCATTATCATTTCTCGATTACAGGGTGATCCCCAGGACTGGGCGTTCTCTTTACCTGCTGGCAACAGTTGTTTATATTCTGTGGAGAGGTTCTTTCAGGCCTTGGGTACCCTCTATGATGAACCAGACAGGGCTCTAGTAGCCGAGACGGCTCTAAAGGCACTGGTTCAGGGCAATTTACCAGCAGAGGATTATTGCACCCAATTCAGAAGGTGGTGTGTCCCCTCAGGATGGAACGAACCAGCCCTGAAGAGTCAGTTCAGGTCAGGTCTGTCTGATAAATTAAAGGATCTTCTGGTCAGTTATCAACTTCCAGAGACCTTAGAGGAGATGATGACCCTTGTTGTCCGACTTGACCGACGGGTTAGAGAGAGACGACAGGAACTACAGTTCTCTTCCCAGATGGTGGTCCAGCCAGAGGCCTATCCCAGAGACAATGCTGAGGTCTCCACCGAGGAACCCATGCAGGTTGGCATGACCCGAGGGAATCTTCGCCGCAGACGTGGAGAATGCTTTTACTGTGGAGATCCTGACCATTGGATCAACCAGTGTCCTAAGAAGGTCCTCTCTGTCAAGTCTCCTAAGACAAGGCAACCTAAAGACCAGGTACACCCTGAATTTTCTAAATGTAAGCTTTTGGTACCCATTACGATTTCTCTGGGATTAGATAAATGGCCGGGTAAGGCCTTTATTGATTCTGGCTCAGCGGCTAGATTTATTGACTCTGAGTATGCTGTAAGATTGGGTATTCCTATGTTTGCCTTACCAACTCTTATCCATGTCATGGCTATTGATGCTACTCCTCTTATTGGTGGTACGGTGAGCTTATGTACCTCGGAGATTTCTCTAACCGTGGGTGTGTGCCACTCAGAGAGATGTTCGCTTCTAGTCCTGGAGAACCTACCTGCTGAGGTGGTACTAGGGTTGCCTTGGCTCCGACTACATAACCCCACTATAGATTGGTCCAATGGGGAGTTGGTGAGATGGGGGCCTAAGTGTGACTCGTGCTTGTCCGTGGTACAAGCTGGGGTCTCAGTAAAGTCTGATACTTTACCCTCTGTTGTTAGAGAATATTCTGATGTATTCTCATCACCAACCCCGGAGGTTCTACCCCCCCATAGACCTTATGATTGTTCCATAGAGCTAGTAGAGGGGGCCAAGTTTCCTAAAGGACGAATTTATAATCTTTCTATGCCCGAACGCAAGGCCATGGAAGATTATATTAGGAGAGCCTTGGTAAAGGGCATATTAGACCTTCTGTCTCTCCTATGGGGGCAGGGTTTTTCTTTGTTAAGAAAAAAGATGGTGGTCTTAGGCCATGTATCGATTACCGGAGATTAAATAAAATCACTGTCCAGAATAGATACTCCCTCCCATTGATTCCGGATTTATTTAACCAGGTTCTGGGGGCAACCTGGTTTTCCAAAATTGACCTGAAAGGGGCATACAATCTAATCCGAATCAAGGAGGGAGACGAATGGAAGACGGCGTTTAATACTCCGGTCGGACACTTTGAATATCAAGTGATGCCTTTTGGACTCAGCAATGCCCCAGCTGTGTTCCAAAACTTCATGAATGACATTCTTAGGGAGTACTTAGGTAAATTTGTTATTGTCTATCTTGACGACATTTTGATATTCTCTCCTGACTTCGAATCCCATGTGTCTCATGTTAAACAAGTATTAGAGGTGTTGAGGGAGAATCAGCTATCCGCTAAACAAGAGAAATGTGTCTTTGGTGTACAGGAGATTCTGTTTCTAGGGCATGTTCTGACTCCTCACGCCTTCAAGATGGATCCTGGTAAGGTACTAGCAATTAAGGAATGGGTAAGACCTTCATCCTTAAAGGCCTTACAACGGTTCTTAGGTTTCGCCAATTACTATCGTAAATTTATTATGAATTTTTCCGTAATTGCTAAACCGTTGACCGACCTTAATAAGAAAGGGGCGGATTTGGAGAATTGGTCTACTGAGGCCATTTCTTCATTTAAAAAATTAAAAAAGGCATTTAGTAACGCTCCCATTCTGATCCAGCCTGATCAGGAGAAACCTTTTATTGTGGAGGTGGATGCGTCCGAGGACGGCGTAGGAGCAGTCCTTTCACAAGGTCCTGCTAGCCTCACTAATCTGAGACCATGTGCCTTCTTCTCCAGGAAATTCTCTCCCACGGAGAGAAACTACGACATAGGGAATAGGGAGCTGCTGGCCATTAAATGGGCATTTGAGGAGTGGAGGCATTTCCTGGAGGGGGCAAGACATTGTGTAACTGTTGTCACTGACCATAAAAACCTTATGTTTCTCGAGTCTGCTAAGAGGTTGAATCCCCGTCAGGCCAGATGGGCTCTGTTTTTTACTCGTTTTGATTTTTCCATCACGTTCAGGCGGGAAGTAAAAATGTGAAGGCGGACGCATTATCTCGGAGCTTCTAGGCTTTTCAACCTACTGAGGTACCACCTGAATCCATCCTACCAGCAAAAATCTTCTTAGCAGCTCTTACCCAGGATATCTCGGCTCGCATTAGGTCTGAACAACATCTGGCACCGGTATCCACCCCAACAGATAAGTTGTTTGTTCCCGTACAATTTCGTCTCCAGCTGTTGGGTGAGTGTCACGATTCTGCCTTTTGTGGACATCCGGGTGTTGAGGGCACTAAGGATCTGGTTTCTAGATCTTATTGGTGGCCCACTCTAACTAGGGATGTCAAGTCCTACGTGTCAGCCTGTGAGGTTTGTGCCAGGTCCAAGACACCTAGGACTCGCCCTGCTGGTAACCTACGACCCCTACCCATTCCCAGTAGACCCTGGTCCCATATCTCGATGGACTTTATAACTGACCTACCGCTAGCGGAGGGTAAGACTGTGGTTTGGGTAGTGGTCGATAGGTTTAGCAAGATGGTTCATTTCATTCCCCTGTCTAAACTTCCGAATGCTAAAACCCTGGCGTCTATTTTTGTGAGAGAGATTGTTCGTTTACATGGCATCCCGGAAAATATTGTTTCTAAAAGGGGTGTGCAGTTTGTGTCCAAATTCTGGAGGGCCTTCTGTCAAAGATGTAAAATTTCATTGTCTTTTTCTTCCGCCTACCATCCTGAGAGTAATGGGCAGACTGAACGCCTTAATCAGTCTGTGGAACAATTCTTGAGGTTGTATGTTGCTGATGACCAGCAATTATGGGTCAAATTCCTTCCGTTGGCTGAATTTGCTTTGAATAACCGTGTCAATTCTTCTGCTGGGGTCTCCCCTTTCTTTTGTAACCATGGTTTTCATCCCCGTTTTCATTCTGGGTCGTCCGTCTCCTCCTCTAACCCTGAAGCGGATAAACTCTCCTCCGAACTGTGCACAGTTTGGGCCCGGGTTCAATCGAACCTAGAAAAGGCTCAATGTTCTCAAAAACTCAAGGCCGATAGGAGACGTTCAAGGGGGGTAAACTTTCAGGTTGGGGATAAAGTATGGTTGTCCTCCAAGAATCTATCTCTCAAGGTAACTTCTAAAAAATTTGCTCCTCGTTTTATTGGACCATATAAGATCACGGAAGTGATTAACCCGGTATCTTTTAGGTTGGAGCTGCCTGAGTCATTCCACATTCATAATGTGTTCCATAAATCTCTGCTTAAAAAATATTTTGAACCGGTAGTACCATCAAAAGACTCGCCTCCGCCGGTTCTTGTTAATGATGCTGTCGAGTATGTGGTGTCTAAAATAGTGGATGTCAGGAAGGTGCGTAATTCCTTGCAGTACCTGATTCACTGGAAGGGGTATGGACCTAAAGAGAGGTCTTGGATACCTGCAAGGGAGGTTCATGCTCCTAGACTTGTTCGTAAATTTCATTTAGAACACCCTGAAAAGCCATCGCCTGAAGTCTTGGGTCCGGTGGCCCCTCGTAAAAGGGGGGGTACTGTCACGGGGTTCCGAAGGTGCACTCGGTCCCCCATTGGCCGCAGAACTGTTGCTTAGCTTTTGGAATGAGGTTCTGTGTTTGACCTCACACCCAGGGCGGCTTTACTAGCTGGGTGGCTCCCTGCTCCTAGTCTGCCTTGAGCGCCGAGCTGATCACTCGGTGCTCAACTGGTTGGTCTGTCGGTCATGTGACGCTGGCCACGTCACATGACCCTCACTCCTCACTATAAATACAGGCAGCCTGCTAGCCACAGGTTGCCTGTTAATTTCTAGGTTCCTGGCTATTTGTTGGACTGTTGAATACTTACCTGATCCTGTTCCCTGACCATCCTTTTGCCTGCTGCTCCTGTACTGCGTTTCCGTCCTGGTATTGTGACCTCGGCTCCCACCTGACTACTCTCTTAGGACTCCTCTTGTACTTCTCTGCTCTCCTGGTATTTATGACCCCGGCTTCTCCTGACAATTCTCTGCTTGCTCCATTTGTACTTTGCAGCTTTCCTGGTATTGACTCGGTCCGTTCACGTCCTGTTGTTTGTCTGTCTGTCATCCCTGCACTTACTCCAAGTTAGGGATTGCCGTCCAGTTGTCCCCTGTCATTAGGACTTGCGAGGCAAGTAGGCAGGGCCAGGGGTAAGGGTGGAGCGCAGTGGTCACTTCCCTCCCCCCTGTGTGTGTGTGTACGCGACCGTTACACTATCCTTTCCCTACACTTCAAATGCTCTTTCCCTGAACTTCTATTGAGCAAAATATACATTTTCAAAAATTCCTAGCTCTGTGCCTAGCGCCTGATAACGTCTCTCCCTGCACTAAGTACATTGGAAAATGGCTGAATCCAAGATGGCTGGCTGGCTGCTGATTAGCTGCATTCCTGGAATTGTGTGTGATCCCTTGTTTCCAGAGTTCCTTACTCCATGTCCTATCATGTGCAGCAGCCATTTTAGGAAAAAAATTGATTCGTTACCACTAAGCGTGAGGAAATTCAGATTCAGTGAGAATCGAATAATTCCTTAAATTCGGAACAAATTCTACATCATCAACTTCTATTTGCTCATCTCTAATATTTAAGTATTTTAATATAAGACAGTTTTATGAACATAAAGGTGTTAATTTGGTTAACATAGAGTTGTTTATTCCAGGGAAATAATGTAAAGCACAAACCATCCAAAATTGTTCAATTATTTAAAGTCTTTTCTCTAGTTTTGAAAAAAATAAAAATAAAAAATTGTTGCAGATTTTCTGCTACAATGTACAGGACATGGGACTGTGAGATGCATAATTACAATAGTAGCCAATATAAGAAATAAGCAAGGCAAGACATTACAAAGTATGTTGGCAAGATCTAGCCGCAGCACTATATTATGGGTCAACTAATGATAAACCATTATTACTTTGGAAAGATAGCAATCAATGAATAATAATACGGTAAAATATAGGTGCAGTGGATAGAAGCACTTTTTTACAAGAGCATGAGGCAACCCCCCCACATCAACTGATGAATTTAAAACTTATTACCCCTGTCTGCTGTCCAATCATCCTACTCTAATCCCCCCTTAGTGCCCCCCTACCCCACTGCATGTTTGACTAGCTGATTAATCATGTGGAAAATCTTCTTTTTTTGCAGAGACTGTAGATAAAAAAAAAGCAAGTAAGAGGGGATAATAGCAGGCCAAGCTGCTGCAGGTTCCATGGGTGCTTAGAAGAGATGTGTGAATTTCCTGAAATTTGTTTCAGGTCTAATTCTAACAAATCATTGGGCAAACTTGATTCAGATACTAATACATTCTACATAATTAAAGGTGCTCAGATTTCCCTAAAAATTGCTTATTACACTCTGAGGTCTCCTAGGACTGTATCCAGTGCTTTAAGTGGGCCAAAAGAGGTGCCGGTACTCTATTAGGCGCCGGTGCTCCCCCCCCCTGCACATCAGACCCCCCCATCACACACATATATATTAGTTCCTCTATGTACCAGTACCCCCCCCCCACCACCGCACATTCGTTCCTCTCTGTACCAGTACCCCCCTGCACATCAGACCCCCCCCCCTCATCACACACATTAATTCCTCTCTGTACCAGTACCTCCCTGCCAGGGGGGGGGGGGGGGTACTGGTACAGAGAGGAACTAATGTGTGTGGGGGGAGGGGGGGTGCCTGTCACTCACCAGTACTCTTCAGAAGTTGGATTCCAAAGCAAAGTCGATGTTCTTTGCTGCACCGTCCGACTCCTGACTCCAAGGAGGACCAGTCACTGGTCGCCGCACTGATAGCTCCTCAGTCACAGGCGCGCGGGAAGGAGTTGACGTCACCTAACGTGAGGTCAACTCCCTGCCTGCGCCAGCCTGAGCCGTACTCTGCAACGACCCGCCCCCCTCCACTAGCTGCCCAGCCAACGACATTAGGGAGGAGATACTGCCAGCTCTCCGCTGCGCTCCGGTACCGGAAACCCACGTACTGGGCGCACGGAGAGGTGCTGGTACTCTCCAGGGCAATTTTTGGAAGTGGCGGTACTGAGTACCGCCGCGTTCCGGCCCACTTCAAGCACTGACTGTATCCATCCCTTTTTAAGAGCTTTAATGCCAAGACAAAAATAATAAGTAAGTGACAGTAACATATATGGCTATGGGCAAACAAATGGTAGACGTAGAAGCTACTGTGCAAGGGGAAATATGTGACCATTATGTGTCCATTATACCCTTGAATTACAATTGTTGTATAAAATTTGGGGGATATATCCCATTGCATGTACCAGATTTATTAAATGCATAATATAATACATACAAATATTGTCAATTTTTTAAAATAGTTTTTATATGTGCAACATTGTTTAATTTGACATGCTGTCTAGAGTAGTTAGATATAATGCTAAATGTTTACTATAGATATTTTTTCGAGAAAGTATGCTTATATATACTTAAGATTTAGATTCTAAGCTCCTATACGATTCAGTGCTGGGCAAATATTTCTTTAGGAGATCTGGTGACTAGTGTTGATTGAGCAGTGTTGAGCACCAAAGTGCTCATGTGCTTGGGTGCTCGGGCCGAACACCTCGGGATGCTCGGGTGCTCTACCGAGCACCCGAGCACAATGGAAGTCAATAGCAAAATCCGAGCATTAAAGCAGGCACCCCATGCTCTGAAGAGGGGAGAGTGTCTGGTTCACATGAATAGGTAACAAATTGATGGACAGAACACTGAAATGGATCGGGAAAAGCATGGGGAGAATGGATGCATCTTGGAATCCCAGGTAGCTGCTGGGAACGATGTTGTCTGAGTAGTACGTCACTTTTACAGACTGACAATAATACGCACAAAACCAAAGATAAAATCGATTTTAGAGGAAAAATTTTTAGGAAACATTTTTTCCTCTATATTTACTTGTATATAAAGTGCAAGTGCTGCCTAAAATTACAAGGAAGAGGCATCCGATACAACCTGTATATCACATAAAGGAGGGCCTCATTCACATTGGGGTACAATTGTTCAGGTAGTGGGACCCCTACACTCATAAAGCCTATGCACTAAGTGAAAGGGATGCCAAAAATTACAAGGAACCAACACTACAATACACCCTTTATTACACATAAAGGAGGGCATCATACACCCTTGAAAAATTATGATTAATGGCCTGCTGGTGAGCTGACCCTCTAAAAAATTATATGCGAGGGTCGGCAGGTGAGCTGACCCTGTAAAAGATTGTAGGTGAGGTCCTGCTGGTGAGCTGACCCTGTAAAACATTATATGCGAGGGCCTGCAAGTGAGCTGACCCTCTAAAAAATTATATGCAAGGTCCTACAGATGAGCTGACCCTATAAAATATTGTAGGTGACGGCCTGCTGGTGAGCTAACCCTCTAAAAAATTATATGCGAAGGCCTGCAGGTGTGCTGACCTTGTAATAGATTTTAGGTGAGGGCCTGCTGGTGAGCTAACCCTCTAAAAAATTATATGTGAGGGCCTGCAGGTGAGCTGACCCTGTAAAACATTATATGCAAGGGCCTATAGGTGAGCTAACCCTGTAAAAGATTGTAGGTGAGGGACTGCTGGTGAGCTGACCCTCTAAAAAATTATATGCAAGGGCCTGCAGGTGAGCTGACCATATTAAAGATTGTAGGTGAGGGCCTGCTGGTTAGCTGACCCTGTGAAACATTATATGCGAGGGCCTGCAGGTGAGCTGATGCTGTAAAAGATTGTAGGTAAGGGCCTGCTTGTGAGCTGTCCCTCTAAAAAATTATATGCTATGGCCTGCAAGTGAGCTGACCCTGTAAAAGATTGTAGGTGAGGGCCTGCTGGTGATCTGACCCTCTAAAAAATTATATGCGAGGGCCTGTAGGTGAACAGACCATATAAAACATTATATGCGAGGGCATATATGCGAAGGCATTATATGCGACAAATAACCATGTTGATATGATGGAAGAGGAGGAGGAGGATGAGAAAAGGAATATTTAACCATATACCCTTGTTTGTGGTGATAGGGGTGCATGGGAATATAGTGTATTCAGTACATTATAAACAACACATTTAAAGTGCCTTTATGTTCATCAGCTTTTCTCTGGTGGAGTAGAGAAGTCATGGTCAATCCAGGCCTTGTTCATTTTTGTAAGTGTCAACCTGTCAGCATTTTCAGTTGACACGCTGATACGCTTATCTGTTATAATGCCACCAGTAGCACTAAATACCCGCTCAGACAAAACGCTGGCAGCAGGGCAGGCCAGTACCTCCAAGGAGTAGAGCGCTAGTTCGTGCCACGTGTCCAGCTTGGATACCCAGTAGTTGTAAGGCACTGAGGGAACATTGAGGACGCTGACACAGTCTGCTATGTACTCCTTCACCATCTTCCAAAAATTTTCCCTCCTTGTGAGAGTAGGCTGCGCATCAGGGTGAGGGTGCTGGCGGGGTGTCATGAAACTGTCCCAGGCTTTGGAGAGTGTTGCCCTGCTTCTGTTGGAACTGCTGCGTGTTCCCCTTGTCTCCCCTCCTCGGTTGGCCTAGGAACTACGGACTCTGCCGCCAGCGTTGTCAGATGGAAATTTTTGGAGCAATTTTTCAACAAGGATCTTCTAGTATTGCACTGTTTTGCTCGTCCTCTCTATCGGAGGAATTAGAAATGAGAAGTTCCATTTGTAGCGGGGGTCGAGAAGGGTAAACAACCAGTTGGCCAAAATGCTTATAACTTGCAGTTCGCGGGAAAGGCAGCCTAACATAAAGTCAGTCATGTGTGCCAGAGAACCAACAGGCAAGACTTTGCTGTCGTCATCAGGAGGATCACTCTCAATATACTCATCCTGTTCCTCCTTTTCTGCCCACCCACACTGAACAGATGGAATTAAACTTCTATGGGTACTACCGAGGAAACTGTCTCCTGCTCCTCCTCCTCGTCATCGTCCAATTCACGCTGAGAAGACGAACTGAGGGTGGTCTGGCTATCACCCTGTGTAATGTCTTCCCCATTACCACCTCTTCCACATGGAAAGCGCCATCCTTAATTGTGAGCAGCGAGCGTTTGAGTAGACACAGAAGTGGGATGATTACGCTGATAATAGCGTTATCACCGCTTACCATCTGTGTTGATTTCTCAAAGTTTCTTAAAACCTCACAGAGATCTTACATCCATGCACACTCCTCGCTTGTGAATAGCAGAAGCTAACTGGAAAGGTGACGACCATGTTGCAGCTGGTATTCCACTACAGCCCTCTGCTGCTCACAAAGCCTGGCCAACATGTGGAATGTGGAGTTCCAGCGCGTGCTCACGTCGCACAACAGCCCATGAGCTGACAATTTCTAGCGCTGCTGCAGCATTAATAGACCGGCTGAAGCTGTCGATGACTTGCGGAAATGTACACAAACGTGGCGCACCTTCACCAGTAGCTCAGGCAAATTGGGGTAGGTTTTGAGAAACCGCTGAACCCCTAAGATGTGGGCTAGGCATGGGATTTGTGTGAGCTTGCTGAGCTCCAAAGCTGCCACCAAGTTACGGCCACTATCAGACACAACCATGTCTGGTTGTAGGTTGAGTGGTGAGAGCAAAAGCTCAGTCTGGTCTTTTATCCCCTGCCACAGGTCTGCGGCGGTGTACTGTTTGTCCCCTAAGCATATCAGCTTTAGCACGGCCTCTTGCCGCTTCCCGCTGTAGTGCTACACTGCTTCCAGCTACCGGCTGATGGCTGACTGGTGCTGCACGTGGATAATTCGGAGGTGGAAGTAGAGGAGGAGGCGAAGGAGGAGAAGTGGGGGTTGGAGCCACTTACGTAGGTGCTTGCGATAACCCTGATCGACGTAGGGTCCACAATCCTTGGAATTGGTAGCACCTGTGCCATCCCAGGGTATAACTCGCTCCCGGCCTCCACAACGTTCACCCAGTGTGCCGTCAGGGAAATGTAGCATCCCTGGCCGAATGCCATTGTCCATGTGTTCGTGGTTAAGTGGACCTTCCCAGTAACTGCGTTGGTCAGGGCACGTGTGATGTTACGGGACACATGTTGGTGTAAGGCAGGCACGGCACACCTTGAAAAATAGTGGCGGCTGGGGACTGTGTAACGCGGGACGGCCTCCGACATCAGGCTGCGGAAGGCCTCAGTGTACACAAACCTAAATGGCAACATTTCCAGAGCCAGTAATTTTTAAAGTTGTGCATTTAGTGCTATGGACTGTGGGTGGGTGGCTGGGTATTTGCGCTTGCGTTCAAATGCCTGGGGTGAGGATATTTGGACGCTTCGCTGGGACACGGAAGTGGATGTGGTCACTAATGGTGCTTGCGAATGTCCAGGTGCAGGGTGAGAGGCATCTGTGCCTGCGCCTTCGACAGGGGATTGGCCAGCACTTAACACAGGGGAAGAGGAGGCAGTGGTGTGACCCACAGACACAGATTGTGGACACAGGCCTTCGGCCCACTTATTACGGTGTTTGGATGCCATGTGGCGGTTCATGAGGTGGTTATTGTGGTTGCTAGTGTCCATGCCCCGGCTCATTTTGGTACGGCACAGGTCGCAAACTACTATTCTTTTGTCGTCTGCACTTTCCTCAAAAAAGCACCATACTGCTTAACACCTACCCCTTGGCAATTACAGGGAATGTCGCTGGTATTTGGGATGAGGAAATGTTATATAGGAGAGGTACCAACGGTAATGTCACTGTCCGCAGCCTCTACTAAAAAAGTACACTGTATGTCACAGATACATTTTTTCAGAGCACACGTTACATTGCAGATGTGACACTGGTAATGTCACTGTCAGAAGCGGACACCGTCTATTGAAAAAGTACACTATATGTCGCAGATATTTTTTGGAAGTGCACACTTTACGCAGGAGTTGTGGTGCAGCTAATGTCACTGTCTGCAGCGGACACCGTATACGGAAAAAGTACACTGGATGTCACAGATATTTTCTTGATGCGCACACTTTACACAGGAGATGTGGCACAGCTAATGTCACTGTCCGCAGCGGACACCTTCTAAGAAAAAAGTCCACTGGATGTCACAGATATTTTTGGGATACGCACACTTTACACTGGAAATGTGGCACAGCTAATATCACTGTCCACAGCGGACACCATCTAAGAAAAAAGTCCACTGGATGTCACAGATATTTTAGGGATGCGCACACTTTACACTGGAGATGTGGCACAGCTAATATCACTGTCCACAGCGGACACCGTCTACGGAAAAAGTACACTGGATGTCACAGATATTTTTTGGGTGTGCACACTTTACACAGGAGATGTGGCGCAGCTAATGTCGCTGTCTGCAGTGGCCTAACTATTGCACGCTATTTAGCGCACGTTGCGCTAAAAATAGATATTGCTGCTGCCACACACAACAGTCCTTAAAAGGACTTTTGGGTCTCTTAAAAGTTTTTCTTATAAAATTATTCCTATATCACTCCCTACATTGTCTGTCCCTTCCTCAGCACAGCTCTCCCTGACTAAGACTGAGCCGAACACGTGCCATTGGGTGCTATATGGCACCCGATGACGCATTCCGGCCAGCCATTTACTGTAATGCCAGTAACCAACATGGCTACGGCATTACAGTGAGGGCAGCACTTACCTGCATGTTTATTGGCTGCGTAGCAGCCAAGAAATGTGCGGGGAGGAGACTCAGGCGTTGAGCTCGAGCACATGCGGTATTCGGCCAAATACCGCCATGTGCCGAGCATCGAGATGCTCGAGCCGAACTGGTGTTCGGCCAAGCATGCTCAATTAATACTACTGGTGACATATCGGGCTCTCCATAGGGACTGCACAGCAGTGATCGTGGTGAAGTAACCTACAGTAATGGGTGGGCTTTAGCGCCGCCCTAGTCTGTAAAATGGCTAGGGCGGTGCTAAAGCCCACCCATCAGAGTCAGTGACATCTCCAAACACACTGCTGGGCAGAAGCCTCCACCTACCAGTGTTTCTTCGTAAACTAATAAGCCCTTGCCCTGAGCGATACAGCGCAGGGCAAGGGAGAGCATGGGAGCATTTAATGCTTTGATGCTCATTTCAAGGGGGCCGGAGGGGTGAAGATTGTGTTATGTCCGGGTTCAGATCTGAACGCGGACAACCCGTTTAAGAGTTAATGTTAATAGTTGTTTTTTTTTTTTATATTATGTATGTGTAACCCCCTCTTGATCTACACCACCATAGAATTAATGGCACTTTCAAATAATAATAATAATAATAATAATCATTTAAAAAAACACAGTTCCCGGTTATTTTCTTATTATTAAGGGCAGGGGCAGAACTGCTGTTGCTTTCAAAGACCTGCATTGATTGCATGAATAATATACTGGCATGAATGAAGAAAAATATGATAAAATAAATTGAATCTGTACAACATTGGGACAATGTGTCCCTATATCGCTAGTAGAAAATAACTTGCAAAATGCACTTGTCCTTGTTGGTTTTGTGTGTTATCTTTTTTTTGGGCATTTTATTTTCTGTACATTTCAGTCAAATGTGAACTTTCAGTTTTTCTTGTCTACGTCCGACATTGACAAGTCGACAAACATTATGCTTACCAGTCTAAAGGCTTCCATAAATGTCATTATCCTCAAAGGGAAGGCATCACCTTTCGGTTCTTTGATATATCACTAAATAATAAATATGTTCACAATGGTAAGATATATATTTCTACCAGGGTATCTACTTCAAGCACAATTATTTCATTTCCTGATATTAATGTAGCTATTTACAGATTTAGGGGGAGTCTTAGTAGAACTAGCTTAGTTGCCCATAGCAACCAATTAGATTCCACCTCTCACTTTTCACAGCTCCTTCGGAAAATGAGATGTGGAATCTGATTGGTTGCTATGGGCAACTAAGCCAGTTCTACTTTACACCAGTTTGATAAATCACCCCCTTAATTTCAAAACTGAACTGCACATATAAATTCTGTGGATTTAACTAACATTTTTACAGTATGTGCTCAATTTGTCCTAAATAATATGGATCTGTGAGAGCCTACGTATAACTTAAAAGTTTTCTTCCAGATTTTAGTTGCAGCTCATTATTATCAAGACAGATGCATTTAGAAGATTGTTCTCATGAATGGAGACCACCTACCAACAGCAGACCTCAGGTATTTTGGGAAGCTCCTTAAAGGGATTCTGCAGTTTGTTTAAACTGATCTATTTTCTGGATAGAACATCAGCATCTGATCGGCTGCTTGAAAAGGGAGTGGTGCTTCAGCAGCGTCGGGGCCTTCTCACTGTTTACCGCTGGCCCAGTGATGTCACGACTAGTATCAACTGGCCTGTGCGGGGATAAGCTCCATTCAAGTGAACAGAGCTTAGCCGCGCCCAGGCCAGTGATACTAGTTGTGACGTCACTGGGCCAGCGGTAAACAGCTGATCGGCGGGGGTCTCGGGTGTCGGACCCCCGCCAATCAGATGCTGACGATCTATCCAGAGGATAGATCATCAGTTTAAACAAATTGCAGAACCCCTTTAAGCTTTAAGTAGAGGATATGAATAAGACAAATGTAGTGAGAAGTGTATATATATATAAATCTTAGTGATTTCTCGGGAAACATAGATTCTTCCCTGTACAATCGTACTAACTATCAGGATTAAAGAAACCTCTGCAATGTCAGCTGTTTACCACTTTAAGACTTTAAAATAGCCCATGGCTGTCCTATGATAATGTCTGAAAGATACTCATTAGATGTATACAACGTAAAGAAAGTTCCAGCACTTGTAAATCGTTTTGTTGCTTTGTCTTTATTTTCAGTAACAAATTACAGCATGTGGATACCACCTTACACGACCGCACAATTGACACGTTTCGAACTGTATAGTTTTTAGTCATAACCGTGACGGTTACGACTAAGAACGCTACAGTTCGAAACGCGTCAATTGTGCGGTGGTGCCCACATGCTGTAATTTGTTACCGTAAAAAAACATGAAGCGACAAAACGATTTACAAGTGCTGGAACTTTCTTTACACTGTTTATGTCTGGATAACTTGCCTGGTTCGTTAGGTCCACGGAGGATGATGTATACATGGTGAGCTGGATTTTTGTTTGTGGACATCATCGTATGTATGTATATATTCCTATCACATTATTATGACTAGAAATTAGTGAATTTTTCAAAAATTGGATTCGCCGGTTTGCAGATTTTTTCGGGAAATATTCGGTTCGATCCGAATTTATTTGCGGCAAATTACATTAAAAAAAAACGCTATTTCCTGGCCACAGAGAGCCTTTATAGTGGTGTAGAACACTGTGCCTTGCAGTAACACGCATAGGGAGTCTGCTTTGGTAGTGAAATAATACTGTGAGTCCGTTTGACATGCAGATGACAGGCATCGCTCTTAGAATCACTGCACACTTCACTTATTTGGGCAGTCACGGGGCCATAACTGACCAAATAACTCAAGTATGAACTCAACCGTATAGGTCAATGTTAGCTGATTTCCAATAGATGTCTACAGAACCTATTCTATTAAACACTTAAACAAGTAGAGCCCCCCTGACAGAGTGGAGAGGGTGTCAGCAGTAAGTTTGTGTTGACGTCACCGATTAATTTGCCCTTCCTCTGATCCGTCAGAACAATAACCCTCAAAAAACGGATTCTGTCTGTGGAGCATACGCCTTCACTCGGTAAGCATTTGCTTAATAATCCATCAGTATTGCTAATGCCAAAATAAACAGGAATGGTTCTAAAACAGATATGACATGTGAATGGAATATTTGAATGTCTTCTGTGTTTTGTACCCACTACTGCTTTTGCTACCAAATCATAAGCCAATTCTGATGGGGACCATACATGCCTTACAGCTGCTACACAGACAGGATCTGTTGTGTGTCTCATTTTTCCTTCCTTCTGACAGAACAGAAGAAATGTCAAATAAATGATGATGGCAGCCAGGCCGAAAGAATAAATTGTGGACCAGTCATGAAGTGGGGAGGATGGGAAGAGCATGAGAAGTCCACAAAGTGGAACTATGACATAGTGGTGAGGTGGAAGCAGCATAAGGAGACCACAGAGTGGCCAAATGACAGAGTCTGGAGCTGGCGGCAGCATCAGGAGGCCACAGAGTGGCACTACGATTACAGAGATTGTGGAGGTTGCAGCATCATGAGGAGGCCAAAGAGTGTCACGACGATGAGAGATTGTGGAGGTGGCAGCAGCATGAAGAGGCCACAGAATGGTACGAAGACAAAGTGTGGAGGTGTCAGCAGCATGAGGAGGCCAGAGTAGCACGACACGAGAGATTGTGGGGGTGTCAGCAGCATGAGGAGGCCACAGAGTGGCACAACGACAAAGTGTGGAGGTGTCAGCAGCATGAGGATGCCAGAGTAGCACGACGACAAGAAATTGTGGAGGAGTAGCTGGTGTACTGTCTATCTGTTGACAGGGCTGGAGCTGTTCATAATTACATGCATTGCATTACAGAATATATATAAGATTTTAAAGAGACAGTAGTTTTTTTTATATGCAGAAGCCAGTCTATTTTTGCCCGAAAAACTGTTACAAATCGTATAATTTCCTAGCATGACCAGCAGCATATATTGCAATTGTGCCTTATATAGTTTATACATTTGCAAAGAGTATATTTTAATGTGTCAACAGCAGCATAATGTCATATATTTTTGTCCCACCCAGAGGGTGTTTAACTGCACCTGTTTTTTTCCCAACAAACCTATAGCAATTTTTCTACTGTTTATAATGCACAAATAAGTGTATTTTTAAATTTTTTTACCACTAGGGGATGTCCAGTTATGCCATTTCTAAGTGTGTCTTGCAATAAAAGTATTTTAGTGTGTCTACAAAGCAGTGTAATAGTATACATTTTTGTGGAACTCAAAGGAGGAGAGATGAGCCAAGAGAAAAAAAAATAATAATAGTCCTAGGAGACTTTAGAGTATCATACACAAATTCTCAGGTTAATAGGAACACTTTTGATTCAGGTAGAATTGATTTGAATCGAAATCAAATTTTCTAACGGATTCGATAGAATTAGGCCTGAATTGAATTTTAAGAAATGTGCTCATCTTCACACTGAGTTCATTGTTAGGCGTAATGGTGGAAAGCTTGATGTAGCTTAGATGAAATTATATAAACCAAGAATAAAGACTTTTCAGCCTTCCCTTAGATGTTTTTAATCCCCTAACATAGATTTTTTTTGTTATATGTGTATTTCTAAATGTACAATAAGTCCAATATAATGTTGCTGTCTTAATCAGGTTGCTGGGCATTAAAAAAAATAAAAAATTACAAAAGTGTTACCTCATTGAACCCTTGCTGCTTCCCTTCTGACTCTTGATGAGTCCCTCACCAGTTTCTACTTTCTTATCATTCTTGACAAGGAAATTTAACGGCTCAGTCAAGCACTGGCTAAGCCAGGAGATCATTACAGCAATTGATTGGTTGAGTGGTCAAATTACCAGTGTCAAGAGGTACCAGCAAGTAGAGACTGGCAGGAGACTGAAAGAACCTAAATGGGAGTGGCAAGTTATAAGTGAGGTAAGTACGACTTTAATTGTTTAAGCCATTCCCAGACTTTATTTTTTTCATTTAAAATACAAATATCTGTACCACTTTTGCAAGCCCCTTAACCACTTCAGCCCCCAGTGCTTAAACACCCTGAAAGACCAGGCCACTTTTTACACTTCTGACCTACACTACTTTCACCGTTTATTGCTCGGTCATGCAACTTACCACCCAAATTAATTTTACCTCCTTTTCTTCTCACTAATAGAGCTTTCATTTGGTGGTATTTCATTGCTGCTGACATTTTTACTTTTTTTGTTATTAATCGAAATTTAACGATTTTTTTGCAAAAAAATGACATTTTTCACTTTCAGTTGTAAAATTTTGCAAAAAAAACGAGATCCATATAGAAATTTTGCTCTAAATTTATAGTTCTACATGTCTTTGATAAAAAAAAAATGTTTGGGTAAAAAAAAAATGGTTTGGGTAAAAGTTATAGCGTTTACAAACTATGGTACAAAAATGTGAATTTCCGCTTTTTGAAGCAGCTCTGACTTTCTGAGCACCTGTCATGTTTCCTGAGGTTCTACAATGGCCAGACAGTACAAACACCCCACAAATGACCCCATTTCGGAAAGTACACACCCTAAGGTATTCGCTGATGGGCATAGTGAGTTCATCGAACTTTTTATTTTTTGTCACAAGTTAGCGGAAAATGATGATTTTTTTTTTTTTTTTTTTTTTTCTTACAAAGTCTCATATTCCACTAACTTGTGACAAAAAATAAAAACTTCTATGAACTCACTATGCCCATCACGAAATACCTTGGGGTCTCTTCTTTCCAAAATGGGGTCACTTGTGGGGTAGTTATACTGCCCTGGCATTCTAGGGGCCCAAATGTGTGGTAAGGAGTTTGAAATCAAATTCTGAAAAAAATGACCTGTCAAATCTGAAAGGTGCTCTTTGGAATATGGGCCCCTTTGCCCACCTAGGCTGCAAAAAAGTGTCACACATCTGGTATCTCCGTACTCAGGAGAAGGTGGGGAATGTGTTTTGGGGTGTCATTTTATATATACCCATGCTGGGTGAGAGAAATATCTTGGCAAAAGACAACTTTTCCCATTTTTTTATATAAAGTTGGCATTTGACCAAGATATTTATCTCACCCAGCATGGGTATATATAAAATGACACCCCAAAACACATTCCCCACCTTCTCCTGAGTACGGAGATACCAGATGTGTGACACTTTTTTGCAGCCTAGGTGGGCAAAGGGGCCCATATTCCAAAGAGCACCTTTCGGATTTGACAGGTCATTTTTTTCAGAATTTGATTTCAAACTCCTTACCACACATTTGGGCCCCTAGAATGCCAGGGCAGTATAACTACCCCACAAGTGACCCCATTTTGGAAAGAAGACACCCCAAGGTATTCCGTGAGGGGCATGGCGAGTTCCTAGAATTTTTTATTTTTTGTCACAAGTTAGTGGAAAATGATGATTTATTTATTTTTTATTTTTTTCATACAAAGTCTCATATTCCACTAACTTGTGACAAAAAATAAAAACTTCCATGAACTCACTATGCCCATCAGCGAATACCTTGGGGTCTCTTCTTTCCAAAATGGGGTCACTTGTGGGGTAGTTATACTGCCCTGGCATTCTAGGGGCCCAAATGTGTGGTAAGGAGTTTGAAATCAAATTCAGTAAAAAATGACCTATGAAATCCAAAAGGTGCTCTTTGGAATATGGGCCCCTTTGCCCACCTAGGCTGCAAAAAAGTGTCACACATCTGGTATCCCCGTACTCAGGAGAAGTTGAGGAATGTGTTTTGGGGTGTCTTTTTACATATACCCATGCTGGGTGAGATAAATATCTTGGTCAAATGCCAACTTTGTATAAAAAAATGGGAAAAGTTGTCTTTTGCCAAGATATTTCTCTCACCCAGCATGGGTATATGTAAAATGACACCCCAAAACACATTCCCCACCTTCTCCTGAGTACGGAGATACCAGATGTGTGACACTTTTTTGCAGCCTAGGTGGGCAAAGGGGCCCATATTCCAAAGAGCACCTTTCGGATTTGACAGGTCATTTTTTTCAGAATTTGATTTCAAACTCCTTACCACACATTTGGGCCCCTAGAATGCCAGGGCAGTATAACTACCCCACAAGTGACCCCATTTTGGAAAGAAGACACCCCAAGGTATTCCGTGAGGGGCATGGCGAGTTCCTAGAATTTTTTATTTTTTGTCACAAGTTAGTGGAAAATGATGATTTTTTTTTTTTATTTTTTTTTTCATACAAAGTCTCATATTCCACTAACTTGTGACAAAAAATAAAAACTTCCATGAACTCACTATGCCCATCAGCGAATACCTTGGGGTCTCTTCTTTCCAAAATGGGGTCACTTGTGGGGTAGTTATACTGCCCTGGCATTCTAGGGGCCCAAATGTGTGGTAAGGAGTTTGAAATCAAATTCAGTAAAAAATGACCTATGAAATCCAAAAGGTGCTCTTTGGAATGTGGGCCCCTTTGCCCACCTAGGCTGCAAAAAAGTGTCACACATCTGGTATCCCCGTACTCAGGAGAAGTTGAGGAATGTGTTTTAGGGTGTCTTTTTACATATACCCATGCTGGGTGAGATAAATATCTTGGTCAAATGCCAACTTTGTATAAAAAAATGGGAAAAGTTGTCTTTTGCCAAGATATTTCTCTCACCCAGCATGGGTATATGTAAAATGACACCCCAAAACACATTCCCCACCTTCTCCTGAGTACGGAGATACCAGATGTGTGACACTTTTTTGCAGCCTAGGTGGGCAAAGGGGCCCATATTCCAAAGAGCACCTTTCGGATTTGACAGGTCATTTTTTTCAGAATTTGATTTCAAACTCCTTACCACACATTTGGGCCCCTAGAATGCCAGGGCAGTATAACTACCCCACAAGTGACCCCATTTTGGAAAGAAGAGACCCCAAGGTATTCGCTGATGGGCATAGTGAGTTCATGGAAATTTTTATTTTTTGTCACAAGTTAGTGGAATATGAGACTTTGTATGAAAAAAAAAAAAAAAAAAAATCATCATTTTCCACTAACTTGTGACAAAAAATAAAAAATTCTAGGAACTTGCCATGCCCCTCACGGAATACCTTGGGGTGTCTTCTTTCCAAAATGGGGTCACTTGTGGGGTAGTTATACTGCCCTGGCATTTTCCAGGGGCCCTAATGTCTGGTAAGTAGGTAAATGACCTGTGAAATCCGAAAGGTGCTCTTTGGAATGTGGGCCCCTTTGCCCACCTAGGCTGCAAAAAAGTGTCACACATCTGGTATCTCCGTACTCAGGAGAAGGTGGGGAATGTGTTTTGGGGTGTCATTTTACATATACCCATGCTGGGTGAGAGAAATATCTTGGCAAAAGACAACTTTTCCCATTTTTTTTATACAAAGTTGGCATTTGACCAAGATATTTATCTCACCCAGCATGGGTATATGTAAAATGACACCCCAAAACATATTCCCCAACTTCTGCTGAATACGGAGATACCACATGTGTGACACTTTTTTGCAGCCTAGGTGGGCAAAGGTGCCCAAATTCCTTTTAGGAGGGCATTTTTAGACATTTGGATACCAGACTTCTTCTCACGCTTTGGGGCCCCTAAAATGCCAGGGCAGTATAAATACCCCACATGTGACCCCATTTTGGAAAGAAGACACCCCAAGGTATTCAATGAGGGGCATGGCGAGTTCATTGAAAAAAAAAATTTTGGCACAAGTTAGCGGAAATAGATTTTTTTGATTTTGTTCTCACAAAGTCTCCCTTTCCGCTAACTTGGGACAAAAATTTCAATCTTTCATGGACTCAATATGCCCCTCAGCGAATACCTTGGGGTGTCTTCTTTCCAAAATGGTGTTATTTGTGGGGTGTTTGTACTGCCCTGGCATTTGAGGGTCTCCGCAATCATTACATGTATGCCCAGCATTAGGAGTTTCTGCTATTCTCCTTATATTGAGCATACGGGTAATGAGATTTTTTTTTTCCGTTCAGCCTCTGGGCTGAAAGAAAAAAATGAACGGCACAGATTTCTTCATTCGCATCGATCAATGTGGATGAAAAAATCTCTGCCAAAAAAAGAAAAAGGAGGGGAAAGGCGTCTGCCAGGACATAGGAGCTCCGCCCAACATCCATACCCACTTCAGCTCGTATGCCCTGGCAAACCAGATTTCTCCATTCACATCAATCGATGTGGATGAATAAATCATTGCCGGGATTTTTTTTTTTATATATACAAAGTGTTTGCCAAAGTATATGAACACCGCCACCTCCTCAGCTCATATGCCTCGGCAAACGTATCTTTTACTGCAGAGGAGAAATCTCGTCTTGCAGCGCCGCATACACCGACTTGCGTGTAATCTGACAGCAGCGCAATGCTTCTGTCCGAATGCACATCAGTGCTGCAGCTAGTCGATCGGTTGGTCCACCTGAAAGGTAAAAAAAACAAAACAAAAAAGAAAAAACCAGGCCGCAAAGCAATAACTTTATTAACTGTTGAACAGAACATAGAAACTTTTTTTAAACTTTTTTAACTGAACATTTAACTTTTTTACTTACCGGTATTTTTTTTTTTGTTTAGTTTTTTTTACCTTTTATAGAACAAACCTCTCCTTCCCCATGGGACAATGTGCAAAGCGCAAATCGCCCAAAGATGTGGCGAAGTACGTTATGCACTTTATCCCAGGTGAAAGGAGAGGTTTGCAGCAGCTGTGAGTGAATGGGCCCTAATAGCCCTGTGTGCCTGTCCTGGTGAGATGTGATCCCTATGCTAGGTGTACCTGTGTGTGGTACTTCCGGAAACACTCTCCATAGCATAGGGCAGGGTGGTCAGCACAGTCAGGACAGAAATAGCGGGTGTCACGCCTTATTCCACTCCTGCTACAGACACGACATCTTTTTCGGGGTGACGGTTGGGTTGAGGTACCAGGAACGACACTGGGGAAATGTCGCTCGTGTAGACGGCTAACTACACTGGTGGATGGGGCCACGGAACCTCCTGGGTAAAGGAGGTTCTCGATGATCTCTTCCTGGAATTTGAGGAAGGATCCTGTTCTCCCAGCCTTACTGTAGAGAACAAAACTATTGTAGAGCGCCAATTGAATTAAATATACAGACACCTTCTTATACCAGCGTCTGGTTCTGCGGGAAACTAAATACGGAGACAACATCTGGTCATTGAAGTCCACCCCTCCCATGAGCGCATTATAGTCGTGGACACAGAGGGGCTTTTCAATGACACGGGTTGCTCGCTCAATTTGGATTGTCGTGTCTGCGTGAATGGAGGAGAGCATGTAAACGTCACGCTTGTCTCTCCATTTCACCGCGAGCAGTTCTTCGTTACACAAGGCAGCCCTCTGCCCCCTTGCAAGACGGGTGGTTACAAGCCGTTGGGGGAAGCCCACGCGACTAGTTCGCGCGGTGCCACAGGCGCAAATCCGTTCTATAAACAAATGCCTAAAGAGGGCCACACTTGTGTAGAAATTGTCCACATAAAGATGGTACCCCTTGCCGAATAAGGGTGACACCAAGTCCCAGACTGTCTTCCCACTGCTCCCCAGGTAGTCAGGGCAACCGACCGGCTCCAGGGTCTGATCTTTTCCCTCATAGATCCGAAATTTGTGGGTATAGCCTGTGGCCCTTTCACAGAGCTTATACAATTTGACCCCATACCGGGCACGCTTGCTTGGGATGTACTGTTTGAAGCCAAGGCGCCCGGTAAAATGTATTAGGGACTCGTCTACGCAGATGTTTTGCTCAGGGGTATACAAATCTGCAAATTTCAGGTTGAAATGGTCTATGAGGGGCCGAATTTTGTGGAGCCGGTCAAAAGCAGGGTGGCCTCTGGGACGGGAGGTGGTATTGTCGCTAAAATGCAGAAAACGTAGGATGGTCTCAAATCGTGTCCTGGACATAGCAGCAGAGAACATGGGCATGTGATGAATTGGGTGCGTTGACCAATATGACCGCAATTCATGCTTTTTTGTCAGGCCCATGTTGAGGAGAAGGCCCAAAAAAATTTTAAGTTCGGAAACTTGGACTGGTTTCCACCGGAAAGGCTGGGCATAATAGCTTCCCGGGTTAGCGGTTATAAATTGTGTGGCATATTGGTTGGTCTCTGCCACGACTAAGTCCAAGAGCTCCGCAGTCAAGAACAGCTCAAAAAATCCCAGGGCCGAACCGATTTGAGCCGTCTCAACCCGAACTCCAGACTGGGCGGTGAAAGGGGGAACTACTGGTGCGGCTGAAGTTGGTGACTGCCAATCAGGATTTGCCAGCACCTCAGGGACTCTAGGGGCTCTACGGGCCTGTCTTTGCGGTGGCTGCGACGGGGTAACTATTGCACGTGCCACCGTACCAGCTTCAACTGCCCTTCTGGTGCTCGCTACTTCACCATGTTGTACGGCAGTGCTGGTACTAGGTCCAGGAAGGGCTGCGCTGCTGGTGTATGCCTCACCACGTGATCCGGCAGCGACAGCCCCACTCTGCTGCTCTTGAAGCGGATCCTGCGTAACCTGTGGTCTAGCGACATGGGGCCGGGTACGCCTGGTGCTGCCAGGGACCTCCACCTCCTCGTCCGAACTTTGGGTCAGAGAGCCACTGCTTTCCACAGGTTCATATTCTGACCCGCTAGATTCGTCAGATGAGGGTTCCCACTCCTCATCCGACTGGGTCAGAATCCTGTAGGCCTCTTCAGAAGAATACCCCCTGTTTGACATTTTGGACTACTAAATTTAGGGGTATTCCCTGAGACTACCCAAGAAAAAAAGCAAACCTGTCTTACAAAGGGGAGGCTAGCGAAGTACCGGAGGCTGCTGCGGTTGATAAAAAATATCAAAACTGATTTTTTTATCGCCGCAGTGCGTGTAAAATGAATGTGCAGTGATCAAAAAATAATAATTTTTTGTCACTGCGGTGGGGCGGGCGTGGGTGAACGCACGTGTGGGCGACCGATCAGGCCTGATCGGGCAAACACTGCGTTTTGGGTGGAGGGCAAACTAAAGTGACACTAATACTATTATAGATCTGACCGTGATCAGTTTTGATCATTTACAGATACTATAAAAGTACAAATGCTGATTAGCGATACGCTATTCAGCGAATATAAGTGACTGCGGTGCGGTGGGGTGGGCGCTAACTGACGCTAACTACCTAACCAAGGGGCCTAAACTATCCCTAAAACCTAACAGCCAATACCAGTGAAAAAAAAAAAGTGACAGTTTACACTGATCACTTTTTTTCCTTTCACTAGTGATTGACAGGGGCGATCAAAGGGGTGATCAAAGGGTTAATTGGGGTGCAGGTGGGTGATCTGGGGCTAAGGTGTAGTGTTGGTGCTACTCACAGTTCAGTCTGCTCCTGTGCTGGATCCAACCGACGAAAAGGACCAGCACAGGAGCAGACAAGCCATATAACAGATCATATTTACTAATATGATCTGTTATATGACTTTGGATTGGATTTTTTGAAAATCGCCAGCCTGCCAGCCAATGATCGTTGCTGGCAGGCTGGTGACGAAATACTTCTTTTAATTTTGCCGGCCCGCGATGCGCATGCGCGGGCCGGCTTTGAGCGAAATCTCGCGTCTCGCGAGATGACGCGTATATGCGTGACTCTGCGCAGCGCTGCCACCTCCGGAACGCAATCCTGCGTTAGGCGGTCCGGAGTGTATACTTTTGGTTTACAATTGTTTGTGTGTTAAAGAGGACTTTTATGATGGTGATCACCTACAGAACTAAGCTTATGCACCTTACTCATTTTCATTTACTGTCAGCATAGTCTTGTTTCTGTTGGTATCACAGTCAGCAGTATTGTTTATTTGTCGCAGAACTGCATTAAAACAAATCCCATACCAAAATCTGAGCACCAACTGTCACAAAGGTATAAAGAAAATGCTCTTATTTCCAGTCATGACTTTACTTGCGCAGATATTGTTGAAGATGACAAATAAATTATGATTTCTATGTGCCTCAATTATCTAGCAACCTTCAAGCACCGTTCTTAGATTTCACTGGAGCGGCTGCTGTATTATCCATTGATATTACATGTCATCATGAAGGCTGCGTGATTAATTACATGGATACAATTGCACATTAATTAACTAGGATAAAAAAAAAGAGTTTGGCTTGATGAATGGGGATATCAAAAGGCAATGGAAGACAAAACACTCCATTTTCTAAACAAAAATGTAATTACAATGTTTTGACAGGCATTTGGAAGCTAAACATTGTATCAACTGTGCACTTGTAATAATGTAACAATTAACTACATTTACCTGCAAGACTGCAAATGACTCCTGTAGTGCTAGGAAGCATCAGATATGGACAATATGCCATAGAAGAATGTAACTGGGCAAATAACTACAGTATGTAGGAATTATTCCTAATCTTTATCTTTGTATTCACCACTTCATTACTGGGCGATTTATAATTTTTCTGTTTTCGTATTTTATTTTTTACTTCCTGCCTTCCCTGAGCTATAACTTTTACTTTTTTGTTCAAAGGGCCTTATGAGGGCTTGATTATTGCAGGATAAGTTGTACTTTGTAAAGACACCAGTTAATTTTGGAAAGAATGGTTGATTTTGAAAAAAAACAAAAAACGCTATTCTGTGATTGTTTGATGTGCTCTTATTGCTTTCAATATGCTGTAAAAGCGACCCATGCCTTTTATTCTTTGGTCAGTACAATTACAATTAGTACACATTTATATCGTTTTTCTTGTGTCTTAATACTGAAAAAAGAAATAATATAAAAACTGATCAAAATAATTTTTTTCTTTTCATCACCATTCTGACCCACATAACTTTTTAAATAGTTATATATACAAACCTCATTTATTGTGGGACAATCTTTATTTTTTATTAATACCATTTTGGGGTGTGTATGTTTGCAACTGTTTAACTGCGACTTTTAAAAATATTGTTGCATCTCTTGAATTTTATGCCACCCTTGCCACTTTCCCTAAGGGTGCGTGACAAGGGCAGTAAGGGGGCATGACCTGCTGCTCTGACAAATGTTTCTTCATTTACGTCAGTTTTCTGGCAGAAGGCATGTGGTCTTGATTCATTTTTGCCACTGACTTTTGGGTTTTCATTAGCTGTGCTCCATGGTCATCAACATCAAAATAAATAAATGCTTGAAATAGATCCTTCTGTGTGTACTGAATCTATATAATCCAAATATTAGTTTCACTTTTTGAGATGACTTACTGAAATAAATTAACTTGCCCAGACCGTTGATACTGACTAGGTACGTATTGTCATTATTACGGGTCTGGGCATTGTGGGGGGAAAGGTTGTTCAATGTTTGATGACTCCTTTAACAGAACAATGGCACATCTGATAACTACTCCTTGTTCAATTAACATCAACCCCCCTATACATTCTATTACACCTCTCCACATATTTCCTGAACCCCCAAGTTTGACAGTTGTATTTTGAGGTTTTTATTCCGTACCATTTATCCATATCAAAATTTAATCTGAAATATGGTAGTCTACACATTGATCACCAGATACTAACCATGTCATACTGATTTTAAAATGTCTCATACCAAAATATTATCATTCTTTTAGAACTAGTGATGGAAGGATAATGAAAAAAAAACTACAAGGCATCATACTGCCTGAGCCAAGATAAACAGTTGTAAGAATTTATCATATGAAGGGCTTGTGATGTCACTGCCCGGTCTGCCCAGCGCTCAATGAACGAGATTTATGAAAATGTCTAAAAGACAAATCATCTTTGTTGCCCATAGAAACCTTTATCTCAGAACAGCTTTTGTTTCCTATAGTGCTCTGGAAAAATGAAAGCTGAGCTGTGATTGATTACTACAGGCAACAAGTCAACTTTATTTTTGGAATTTTCCTGAACTCTCCCCATTGACTGTTCAGATAGAGAGAGACCAATGAGGACTGTCTTGTAAAAAGAGATCTAGCGTAATAAAAAAATGAAAATCAAGTTATTGACTCCAAGAAAAAAAAAATGAGACTAGCATCATTGAACTAACAGAATTGATGAACATGAAACATCCTTTTAACTTCTATAGTTGTTATACACTTGATACAACTCATTTCACAAAGTGGTGCAGGTATTATATACATTTACAATGGTTCGTGCCATTCTGGTGCATCCGGTCCACAGATCATGTGTGAATCATGCTCTCAGATGTATCTCCGCAGCGGCAAAGAGGGACTTAACCCAAGGCAATCACAATTGCAATTTGTAATATGTAACCTCATATCCTTCAAATAAACACAAAGAATGGAAAAAGTCAATTTTCATTGCATGGGGTTTTAAGCATAGGGCATAAATATTGAGCTATCTAATCCTCCATGCCTTGTGGTGACTGAAGACAGTAATTACAGGCCTCACCGAGAGAGAAACAGTTTAAAATAATGCACCTAGGCATCATACTGATCAAAGCATATGCTAAAACCCTGCTATCAAAGGTATACATTCCATTGAGTAAACACATACAGTATCTGTTGTGTTAAAGCAAAGAAACCGCACTTGAGCCTGTGATGCCTTTTTGTCGTTGCTTGTAAATATTAGATAGCAGAAGCTTCTTGCTTTTTTCCATTTATAGACATTTTCCCTGCGAATCAGAATCAAGCTGCAAATAATAAATCAGTATCTCAGAGGAGCTTCAGCGGATTCTATCAGATAAAAATATTCTCTCATCTGTTAAACCGCTTAAAATCTCTACTGATGTTCCGTAATTATGCATATTAACAGATTTACTCCAGGGAAATGTAACCCCATATAAAATTATATATACAGTACCTTCTCTGACATGAAAAGTTGTCCATTATATGCAGGAATTGATTGAAGTTATTTCAAAATGGTCAAATCCAACAAATGTAATACTTCAATTTTAAGTGGGGCCTTATTAGCTACTACATATTCTACATAGACAAAAGTCTATGGAAGCCACTAGAGATGAGCGAATCGAAGCTGACGAAGTCTAATTCGTTCCGAATTTCAGGTAAAATTTGATTCTGAACGAATGCAAATTTCCTCATGCTTTGTGGTAACGAATCGCAATTTTTCCAAACATGGCAGCTACAATGGCGGCTAAAATGGCGACTACATGTGTGAGGACATGGGGCAAGGAACTCTGGGAAGGCGGGATGGCCCATAATGCCTTGCATGCAGCCAGTCAGCAGCCAGCCAGCACGGTGATGTCCCAGCCCTATAAATACAGCGGCCATCTTAGATTCTGCCATTCACCATCGTACTTTGTTCAGGGACAGACGTTTCTGCAGGCGCTAGGGAGAGTGAAAGAAAACCTCATTGTGAAAAAAAATGCCTATTTTATTAGTGCATGATAAGGATAGGGAGGAATAATTTCACAGTATCTTAGTGCAGGGACAGACGTTGCAGGGGCTAGGGAGAGTCATACAGAAAACATCATTGGGAAAAAAATACGATTTACAAGTGCAGGAAAAGATTATTTGGGATCCAAATAGCCATTATACAGCTCTGTCATTCCAGCAATTTGTTGTAGGGGTGCAAGTGTTATGTTGAAAAGTCTTTAGTGGCTTATATCTGCAGAAAAAGAGAAATATATACTCGGTTCACTTCTGCAGCTATATATGGTGAAAGCGTTTAGTGCCCTATTATAGTACAATACGAGAAAAATAGACACAGTTCACATTTGGTGTTATTTGTACTAAAAACATTTATTGTCAGTTCAGTACAATAAGAGAAAAATAGACGCTGTTCACATTTGGTGTTATTTGTAGTGTTGATCGAGCATGCTCGGCTGAGCACAAGTTCGGCTCGAGCATCTCGATTCTCGGCACATGGCGGTATTCGGCTGAATACCGCATGTTCTCGAGCGCAATAAATGTGCAGGTAAGTGCTGCCCTCACTGTAATGCTGTAGTCATGTTGGTTATTGGCATTACAGTGATTGGCTGGCCGGATTGCGTCATCGGGTGCTATATAGCACCCGATGACGCGTGTTCGGCTTATTCTTAGTCAGGGAGAGCTGTGCTGAGGAAGGGACAGACAGTGTAGGGAGTTATATAGGAATAATTTTATTAGAAAAACTTTTCAGAGACCCAAAAGTCCTTTTAAGGACTATAGTGTGTGGCAGCAGCAATATCTATTTTTACCTCAAACTGCGCTAAATTCCTAAAACTTTACAGACCCAAAAGTCCTTTTAACGACTGTTGCGTATGGCAGGCTGGCAGCAATATCAATTTTTAGCGCATCCTGTGCTAAATAGCGTGCAATAGTTAGGCCACTGCAGACAGCGACATTAGCTGCGCCAACTGGGTGTAACGTGTGCAACCAAAAAATATCTGTGACATCCAGTGTACTTTTTTCATAGACGGTCTCCACTGCAGACAGTGACATTAGCTGCGCCATATCTGCTCCACATCTTTCCTCTTCAAAGGCTTATTTTTTTGCTCTGATACACATTGTCAACTATGAGACAGGGGTGTAACTTTCCAAATCATGTCCAATCAACTGAATTTACCACAGGTGTACTCCAATAAAGGTGTAGAAACATCGCAAATACTATAAAGATAAATAAGAGGCCCATAGAGCTAAATTTAAAGTGTCATATCAAATGGTCTGAATACATATACCCTTGTGACATTTTAATTTTTTCTTATTTATAATTTTGTAAACATTTCTAATGTTCTGTTTTAATTTTTATTAAGGGGTATTGAGTAGAGTTGAGCGAACACCTTGATGTTCGGGTTCGACGAGTTCGGCCGAACTTTCGAAAAATGTTCGGGTTCGGGATCCGAACTCGACCCGAACTTCATCCCGAACCCGAACCCCATAGAAGTCAATGGGGACCCGAACTTTTGGGCACTAAAAAGGCTGTAAAACACACCCGGAAAGGGCTAGAGGGCTGCAAAAGGCAGCAAAATGTAGTTAAATCCCCTGCAAACAAATGTAGATAGGGAAATGATGAGTTAACATAAAATAAATAAAAATTAAACAATATTAATTGGAGTGAGGTCCCATAGCACAGAATCAGGCTTCAAGTCACCCACCAATGGAGAAGGTCACTTACTATTATTTTGACCACAGCACCCAGACAAAGCAGAGAGGTCCCACAGCAGAGAACCAGGCATCATATCACCCACCACAGGAGTAGGCCACCATTTAGTTACTTTGACCCCTACACCCAGACGGAGGAGAGAGGTTACACAGCAGAGAATCAGGCATTTAGATCACCCACCACAGGAGTAGGCCACCATTGAATCAGACCCCGGCAACCATGTCAGATGGCACAAGCATAAGCTTTATATCAATCAGCACAGGAGAAGGCGACTTTGACAGACTTTGACCCCTACACCCGGACGGAGGAGAGAGGTTTCAAAGCAGAGAATCAGGCATTTAGATCACCCACCACAGGAGTAGGCCCCAATTTAATGGGACCCCGGCAACCATGTCAGATGGCACAACCATCAGCTTCATATCAATCAGCACAGGAGAAGGCGACTTTGAAAGACTTTGACCCCTACACCCAGACGGAGGAGAGAGGTTTCACAGCAGAGAATCAGGCATTTAGATCACCCACCACAGGAGTAGGCCCCCATTGAATCAGACCCTGGCAACCATGTCAGATGGCACAACCATCAGCTTTATATCAATCAGCACAGGAGAAGGCGACTTTGAAAGACTTTGACCCCTACACCCAGATGGAGGAGAGAGGTTTCACAGCAGAGAATCAGGCATCATATCAACCACCACAGGAGAAGCCACCATTTAGTTACTTTGACCCCTGCACCCAGGAAGAGGAGAGAGGCACCACAGCACATATTCTGGCATCATATCAGCCACCACAGGAGAAGCCACCATTGAGTTACTTTGACCCCCGCACCCAGGAAGAGGAGAGAGGCACCACAGCACATATTCTGGCATCATATCAGCCACCACAGGAGAAGCCACCATTGAGTTACTTTGACCCCCGCACCCAGGAAGAGGAGAGAGGCACCACAGCACATATTCTGGCATCATATCAGCCACCACAGGAGAAGCCACCATTGAGTTACTTTGACCCCTGCACCCAGGAAGAGGAGAGAGGCCCCACAGCACATATTCTGGCATCATATCAGCCACCACAGGAGAAGCCACCATTTAGTTACTTTGACCCCTTCACCCAAACAGAGGAGAGAGGTTCCACATCAGAGAATCAGGCATCATATCAACCACCACAGGAGTAGGCCACAATTTAATGGGACCCCGGCAACCATGTCAGATGGCACAACCATCAGCTTCATATCAATCAGCACAGGAGAAGGCGACTTTGAAAGACTTTGACCCCTACACCCAGACGGAGGAGAGAGGTTTCACAGCAGAGAATCAGGCATTTAGATCACCCACCACAGGAGTAGGCCCCCATTGAATCAGACCCTGGCAACCATGTCAGATGGCACAACCATCAGCTTTATATCAATCAGCACAGGAGAAGCCACCATTGAGTTACTTTGACCCCTGCACCCAGGAAGAGGAGAGAGGCCCCACAGCACATATTCTGGCATCATATCAGCCACCACAGGAGAAGCCACCATTGAGTTACTTTGACCCCCGCACCCAGGAAGAGGAGAGAGGCACCACAGCACATATTCAGGCATCATATCACACACCACAGGAGAAGGCCTCTTTCAGTGATTTAGGCCTTTGGACCCAGACAGAGGAGAGAGGCACCACAGCACATATTCTGGCATCATATCAGCCACCACAGGAGAAGCCACCATTGAGTTACTTTGACCCCTGCACCCAGGAAGAGGAGAGAGGCCCCACAGCACATATTCTGGCATCATATCAGCCACCACAGGAGAAGCCACCATTTAGTTACTTTGACCCCTGCACCCAGGAAGAGGAGAGAGGCACCACAGCACATATTCTGGCATCATATCAGCCACCACAGGAGAAGCCACCATTTAGTTACTTTGACCCCTTCACCCAAACAGAGGAGAGAGGTTCCACATCAGAGAATCAGGCATCATATCAACCACCACAGGAGTAGGCCACAATTTAGTTTATTTGACCCCTGCACCCAGGAAGAGGAGAGAGGCCCCACAGCACATATTCTGGCATCATATCACACACCACAGGAGAAGGCCTCTTTCAGTGATTTAGGCCTTTGGACCCAGACAGAGGAGATTAGCTTCATATCCCCCAGCACAGCAGAAGACCGCTTTATTTGACTTAGGCCTCAGCACCCAGACAGAAGACAGAGGTAGCATGGCAGAGGTTATGGCTTCATGTCACCCGTTAGTTTAACCGGCCACTTTCATCTGGTTAGGCCCCAGCGCCCAGACAGAGAAGAGTTTCATTCAACTGTGGGTTTCATAAAATTTGTATCAAATAAAGAAGTGGCCCGTAGCACAACAAGACATGTTTTAGGCAGTTAATAAGGAATACTCTGCACAAGGGAGGGACAGGTCCTGTGGGATCCATGCCTGGTTCATCTTTATGAAGGTCAGCTTGTCCACGTTGGCTGTGGACAGGCGGCTGCGCTTGTCAGTAATGACACCCCCTGCCGTGCTGAATACGCGTTCAGATAAAACGCTGGCCGCCGGGCAGGAAAGCACCTCCAAGGCATAACATGCTAACTCTGGCCACGTGGACAATTTCGAAACCCAGTAGTTGAATGGGGCCGAACCATCCGTCAGGATGTGGAGGGGTGTGCAGACATACTGTTCAACCATGTTAGTGAAATGCTGCCTCCTGCTAACACGTTCCGTATCAGGTGTCGGTGCAGATAGCTGTGGCGTGGAGACAAAACTTTTCCACATTTCTGCCATGCTAACCCTGCCCTCAGATGAGCTGGCCGTGACACAGCTGCGTTGGCGACCTCTTGCCACTCCTCTGCCTTCACCTTCCACCTGTTCCCCTGTGACATGTGGGAATGCTCTCAAGAGCGCCTCTATCAGCATGCGCTTGTACTCGCGCATCTTACGGTCGCGCTCCAGTTCAGGAATTAAAGTGGGCACATTCTCTTTATACCGGGGATCCAGCAGGGTGGCCACCCAGTAGTCTGCACACGTTAAAACGTGGGCAACTCTGCTGTCGTTGCGCAGGCATTGGAGCATATATTCGCTCATGTGGGCCAGGCTACCCATGGGTAAGGACAAGCTGTCCTCTGTGGGAGGCGTATCGTCATCGTCCACCGTATCCCCCCAGCCACGCACCAGTGATGGGCCTGGGCTGCCACCCCGCTGTGAACTTGCGTCATCCTCGTCCCCCTCCACCTCCTCCTCCTCATCCTCCTCGTCCTCCAGTACAGTGCCTTGGCTGGCGACTTGTGAACCTGTCCTCTGCTGCTTAAACAAACCTCCCTCTGAGCCACTTCGAACAGACTGGCCCGAAAGTGTTAGAAACGAGCCCTCATCCTCCTCCTCCTCCTCCACCTGGGCCACCTCCTCTAACATCATTGCCCTAAGTGTTTTCTCAAGGAGACATAGAAGTGGTATTGTAACGCTGATAACAGTGTCATCGCCACTGGCCATGTTGGTGGAGTACTCGAAACAGCGCAGCAGGGCACACAGGTCTCGCATGGAGGCCTAATCATTGGTGGTGAAGTGGTGCTGTTCGGCAGTACGACTGACGCGAGCGTGCTGCAGCTGAAACTCCACTATGGCCTGCTGCTGCTCGCACAGTCTCTCCAGCATGTGCAAGGTGGAGTTCCACCGGGTGGGCACGTCGCATATGAGGCGGTGAACGGGAAGGCCGAAGTTCCGCTGTAGCGCAGACAGGCGAGCAGCGGCAGGATGTGAACGGCGGAAGCGTGCACAGACGGCCCGCACTTTATGCAGCAGCTCTGACATGTTGGGGTAGTGGTGAATGAACCTCTGCACCACCAAGTTCAGCACATGCGCCAGGCAAGGGATGTGCGTCAAACCGGCTAGTCCCAGAGCTGCCACGAGATTTCGCCCATTATCGCATACCACCAGGCCTGGCTTGAGGCCCACCGGCAGAAACCACTCGTCGGTCTGTTGTTCAATACCCCGCCACAACTCCTTTGCGCTGTGGGGCCTGTCCCCCAAACATATGAGTTTCAGAATGGCCTGCTGACGTTTACCCCGGGCTGTGCTGAAGTTGGTGGTGAAGGTGTGTGGCTGACCGGATGAGCTGGTGGAAGCAGTGGAGGAGGAAGCCGAGTAGGAGGAGGAGGCTACAGGAGGCAGAGAATGATGCCCTGCGATCCTAGGGGGCGGAAGGACGTGCGCCAAGGAACTGTCCGCCGGGGGCCCAGCCGCCACTACATTCATCCAGTGTGCAGTTAGTGAGATATAGCGTCCCTGGCCGTGCTTACTGGTCCACGTATCTGTGGTTAGGTGGACCTTGCCACAAATGGCGTTGCGCAGTGCACACTTGATTTTATCGGACACTTGCATGTGCAGGGAAGGCACGGCTGTCTTGGAGAAGTAGTGGCGGCTGGGAACCACATACTGCGGGACAGCCATGGCCATCAGCTGTTTGAAGCTGTCTGTGTCCACCAGCCGGAATGACAGCATTTCAAAGGCCAGCAGTTTAGAAATGCTGGCGTTCAGGCCAAGGGCTCGAGGGTGACTCGGGGGGAATTTGCGCTTCCTCTCTAAGGTTTGAGATATTGAGAGCTGAACGCTGCTGTGTGATATAGTGGAGACGCTAGTTGACGGTGGCGGTGGTGGTGGTGTCGGTGGCACATCCTCTGTTTGCTGCTCGGCAGGTGGCAACATTCCTCTCGAGGCGGAAGCCGAGGCAGCAGCGGTAGAGGGAGCAGGGGGAGCCTCAGCGAGTGCCTGGTTTTTAAGGTGTGTACCCCACTGCAGTTCATGCTTTGCATGTAGATGCCTGGTCATGCAGGTTGTGCTGAGGCTCAGAACGTTAATGCCTCGCCTCAGGCTCTGATGGCAGAGCGTGCAAGTCACTCGGGTCTTGTCGGTAGGACATTGTTTAAAGAAGTGCCATGCCAGGGAACTCTTTGAAGCTGCCTTTGTGGGGCTGGGTCCCTGTTGGCGATGTCCAGTAGCAGGCGAACTCTGGGGGCGGCGGCTCGTCTGCTTTGGCCCCCTGCTCCCTCTTTGGCTTCGCTGTCGTCTCGGTCTCACCACTACCTCTTCCTCTGAACTGTGAAAGTCATCGCCACGACCTTCAGTCCATGTGGGGTCTAAGACCTCATCGTCCTCTGCATCGTCTTCCACCCAGTCTCCCTCCCTGACCTCCTCCTGTTCGGTCTGCACACTGCAAAAAGACGCGGCAGTGGGCACCTGTGTTTCGTCATCATCAGAGAGTCGGTGACTCTGCTGTGGTGGTATTCCCATGTCCTCTTCATCTGGAGACATAAGTGGTTGTGCGTCAGTGCATGGTATGTCTTCCTCCACTGGGGAAGGGCTAGGTGGACGCCCCTGGGAAACCCTGGAAGCAGAGTCTTCAAACAGAAGAAGAGACTGCTGCATAACTTGTGGCTCAGACCGTTTCCCTGATATGCTTGGGGGTGATGTGACAGACTGATGGGCTTGGTTTTCAGGTGCCACCTGTGCGCTTTCCGCAGAAGACTGGGTGGAAGACCATGTGGTGAACGTGCTGGAAGCACTGTCGGCCACCCAATCGATTAATGCCTGTACCTGCTCAGGCCTTACCATCCTAAGAGCGGCATTGGGCCCCACGAGATATTGCGGTACATTCTGCCGGCTAGTTGAGGGAGTTCGTTCCCTACTGTGTGCGCCTGGGGCCGAACGGCCACGTCCTCTACCAGCAACAGAGGCTCCACGGACACCACCACGACCGCGTCCTCGTCCCTTAATAGTATTTTTCTTCATTGTTGCGATTCAACTCGCACCACAATGAAATATATTATTTTTTATAAGCAAAATCCCCTCACTGGAATACTTTCAGTCTTTTGACTGTATGGATTACAGATGGAATGACTGTTATATGTGAGTACCGCTTTCTTTGACAGATTCTAGTATGGGTACATATATGTTTTCCCAACCCCAGCACATTAGTTTGCTAATTCCAGATGTATGAAACGCAGGCCTAACTGTATCTAGTATATTGAACGCCAGATAAACTAACTTGGCCTTTTTTAAATAAAAAAAAAATTCCCTCACTGGAATACTTTCAGTCTTTTGACTGTATGGATTACAGATGGAATGACTGTTATATGTGAGTACCGCTTTCTTTGACAGATTCTAGTATGGGTACATATATGTTTTCCCAACCCCAGCACATTAGTTTGCTAATTCCAGATGTATGAAACGCAGGCCTAACTGTATCTAGTATATTGAACGCCAGATAAACTAACTTGGCCTTTTTTAAATAAAAAAAATCCCCTCACTGGAATACTTTCAGTCTTTTGACTGTATGGATTACAGATGGAATGACTGTTATATGTGAGTACCGCTTTCTTTGACAGATTCTAGTATGGGTACATATATGTTTTCCCAACCCCAGCACATTAGTTTGCTAATTCCAGATGTATGAAACGCAGGCCTAACTGTATCTAGTATATTGAACGCCAGATAAACTAACTTGGCCTTTTTTAAATAAAAAAAAAATTCCCTCACTGGAATACTTTCAGTCTTTTGACTGTATGGATTACAGATGGAATGACTGTTATATGTGAGTACCGCTTTCTTTGACAGATTCTAGTATGGGTACATATATGTTTTCCCAACCCCAGCACATTAGTTTGCTAATTCCAGATGTATGAAACGCAGGCCTAACTGTATCTAGTATATTGAACGCCAGATAAACTAACTTGGCCTTTTTTAAATAAAAAAAATTCCCTCACTGGAATACTTTTAGTCTTTTGACTGTATGGATTACAGATGGAATGACTGTTATATGTGAGTACCGCTTTCTTTGACAGATTCTAGTATGGGTACATATATGTTTTCCCAACCCCAGCACATTAGTTTGCTAATTCCAGATGTATGAAACGCAGGCCTAACTGTATCTAGTATATTGAACGCCAGATAAACTAACTTGGCCTTTTTTAAATAAAAAAAAAATTCCCTCACTGGAATACTTTCAGTCTTTTGACTGTATGGATTACAGATGGAATGACTGTTATATGTGAGTACCGCTTTCTTTGACAGATTCTAGTATGGGTACATATATGTTTTCCCAACCCCAGCACATTAGTTTGCTAATTCCAGATGTATGAAACGCAGGCCTAACTGTATCTAGTATATTGAACGCCAGATAAACTAACTTGGCCTTTTTTAAATAAAAAAAATTCCCTCACTGGAATACTTTCAGTCTTTTGACTGTATGGATTACAGATGGAATGACTGTTATATGTGAGTACCGCTTTCTTTGACAGATTCTAGTATGGGTACATATATGTTTTCCCAACCCCAGCACATTAGTTTGCTAATTCCAGATGTATGAAACGCAGGCCTAACTGTATCTAGTATATTGAACGCCAGATAAACTAACTTGGCCTTTTTTAAATAAAAAAAATTCCCTCACTGGAATACTTTCAGTCTTTTGACTGTATGGATTACAGATGGAATGACTGTTATATGTGAGTACCGCTTTCTTTGACAGATTCTAGTATGGGTACATATATGTTTTCCCAACCCCAGCACATTAGTTTGCTAATTCCAGATGTATGAAACGCAGGCCTAACTGTATCTAGTATATTGAACGCCAGATAAACTAACTTGGCCTTTTTTAAATAAAAAAAAAATTCCCTCACTGGAATACTTTATGGCTTTTCACTGTATGGATTACAGGTGGACTGGTATTAGTAGGGGTGACACAAGCACACCCAAGTCCCTGATGTAGGATTTCTATGGCACAGACCACTATTACAAGTGATTAATGGACGTTGGGAGAGATTGTGCTGCAGCACTAGTCCCAAGATGGCCGCCGCCTATCAGCCCAGTAACATGTGCCACAAAATGGTCTGCACAACCTTTAAAAAAAATAGCCTTGGACTGTGCTGCTAAATCGCTATTGGTCTGAATCCCAGGTGTAGATGTCTGACTTGTTTGGAGCTTTGGAATGCACACTGTGGCAGCTTCTGCTGCAGCACTACAAGTCGCAAAATGGCGGCCGGCGGTCAGCCCAGGTACATGTGGATGGAAAAATCACTCTGGCCACTCTAAAAATAGCCAATCCCTATCAAAAAAGCAGCTCAGCTGCAGTTGTTCAGATGAATCACAGGTGGAGGAGAGAAATTTGCTTCCAGTTATTCAATTATCCCTGCCTATTCTCGCCCTAGCATCAGCTGCGTCTATCCCTGTTCTATTCACATCGGGAGTGAGCACGTCCCGACGTGCGCACAAGCTTATAAAGAGGCTGAGTCACATGCTGCACTTGGCCAATCACAGCCTTGCCAATAGTAGGCATGGCTGCGATGGCATCTTAGGGCAAGTAGTATGATGCATGTTGATTGGCTGCTTTGCAGCCTTTCAAAATGCGCCAAAATACATGCCGAACGACGAACCCGAACCCGAACTTTTACGAAAAAGTTCGGGTTCGGGTCCGTGTCACGAACACCCCAAAATTCGGTACGGACCCGAACTATGCTCGAACTGTTCGCTCAACACTAGTATTGAGGGAAGATTGATGGGGAAAACGTTATTATTATTTGTTTTTATTTTAGCACAAGACCGCAACATAATAAAATGTGAAAAAAGTGAAAGCATCTGAAGACTTTATCAATACACAGTATTGGTTTGCTCACTTTGTAGCAGATTTTCAAGATATAATTGTAAGCAAAATTTTCACAAATGTTGCTTTTTAATCCATGCCCTTTCCTCCTTTGACATGTCCAATTCCCATTAAGCAATGCCTTGGTGAGGTGCGGTGTTGCTAAGACTAGATTCACCAGATTATGCCAATTTGCTCCAATATTTTGGTACAATTTACTACAAGGTCTAGCAGTACTCACATAGTAAATGTGAACCACTGTGTTTAAGCCGCTATGGAAATCATCTCTTCATGCACTGACTTCCTGGTGTGTCTGCTATGGGCTTGTGTTTATATATGGTGGCTGAAAATGCAGAGCTACAGTGAGTAGGAAAGAATAGAAGCATGAACCACTGATGAGAGGTGGATTTTAGACTGCTATAGACTATTGCCATTGTAGCTAAGATGTAGTCCCAGATTATAGCTTTTCACTAATTGGCAAGAATTGAGAAAAATCAATAGCAGTATAAAATAGAATAGATAGGATATAAAAGACATCACCTATAGATAAAGAAATAGATGATTGCTTTATGTGCAAATGCATGCAAACATTGAAAATATTGTTTTTCCTGAGTTGCATTACTGCTATTGTTGCTATAAACTTGAGGCTCTTTGCACACACTTATGATCAAAATTGTATGGACCCACCTACCACCAACAAGGTGGCTTATTAAGATGGGAACCTTTGCCTTTCCTGAGTTTGATCTTCACTGAGCTCTGGTCGTCACTTGTTTGGGCCTGTTGTTCAAAATTATTATGTGACATCATTAAGAGTAGGTTTTCTGGTGCAGTTTTGTAGGAGTAAAAAAAAAAAAAAAACAGGAAAAGTTGAATCTGTCCTTTATACTTTCTCTCCTTGTATGATCCACTTCTAATTTTGGCTTCCAAAACTATATCAGCAAGCCCAGCTTTGTGAACACACTCTAATACTTTTTGTGACTGATTGTACATGAATTTTAAAAACTATTTCCCAACATGTGGTGGAATACCTTACAGCAAAATAGCCAAACAATTTGCAAACAATTCAGATGCCCATTGGGCAATAAAAGCAAGGACCTGGTCAGTTATAACTGGCAACTGCTCCATATTTCTTCTGTGCTAGATTTGATAACTCCCTCTCATCGTTCCTTTAAACAGATTCTGTAAAGCTGAGGTTGTCATTCTGTCATATGGTGTATATTCAGCATCATGGATTATTTATGATTAGAGATGAGCAAATCGGTCAATAGAGAGAGAGCTCCAGGCATTTAAAAATCCTTAAAATTTTGGTACAATCGATTCATACCCAAATCGAATCACAATAGTCATTCAAATGAAACCGACCCAAATTTTTTTTTAAAAGAAATTCACTCATTTCTAACTATGTTTTCTATCACTTTTTTCATAGGACTGCCTTTTATGCATAAAAATAGTGACATTATAAGTTTCCAAAAATGTAATCCAGTCTAAAGCTACACATTTTTCAGTAAATGTAAAAATCTTTAAAATCATAATTCCCTTGAATTGATCTTAACTTACATCCCAGTATTATATGTTCTTTTCATTCATTACAATAGCCTCATATCAACCTGTAGCCTATTTCTCATTCGTTATCTATTCAGATCATGTTTCATATAATACATCTACAATTCAATGTATCAAATTGCTGACATAGAGATCTTGATTAGAGATGAGCGAGTTTATTGATAATTCGATTTGGCTGATTCACAAAAAATTTGCTTCGTGATGAATTACTTTGTCGCATACATGATCACGGCATCTGAGTGTAAAATTAACAATAAAAAAAATGTAATGAAACTTACCGCCTCCATTTGGTCACAACGGGCTGGCCGCCACCATCTTGCTTGAAGATCTCGGCCAAAATCCCGTGCGGCGAGAGATTACGTCATCACGCAGACTGGCGTGGTGACGTGAGCATGCACTGGAACTCCATGTTCCATATGTTGGCCAGGTTTTGAGTGCAGCAGATGGCAGTAGTGGAATACCATCTGCAACATGGTTGTCACATTTCCAGTCAGCTTTCGTTCTTCACAAGCGACGAGTGGGCATGAATGTCTTACCTCTGTGAGGTTTTACGCAACTTTGAGGAATCAACACAGATGGTGAGCGGCGATGCCGCTATTATTAGTGTAACCATCCCACTTCTGTGTCTACTGAAATGCTCGTTGCTCACAATCAAGGCGGACGCTTTGAATGTGGAAGAGGTGGAAATGGGGGAAGACAGTACACAGGCTCGGGACAGTTTCATTACACCCCACCAGCAGCCTCACCCTGATGCTTGGCATAGTTTCACAAGGAGGGAAAAGGTTTGTAAGATGGTGGAGTATGTAGCAGACCGTGTCAGCGACCTCAATGATCCCTCAGTGCCTTACAACTACTGGGTGTCCAAGCTGGACACGTGGCACGAACTTGCGCTCTACGCCTTGGAGGTGCTGGTCTGCCCTGCCACCAGCGTTTTGTCAGAGCGGGTATTCAGTGCTGCTGGGGGCGTAATAACTGATAAGCGCTTCCGACTGTCAACTGAAAATGATGACAGGGAGAATGTTGACTCTTGTCAAAATGAACAAGGCCTGGATTGCCCCTGACTCCTCTATTCCACTAGAGGAAAGCAGCTGAACATAAAGGAACTTTAAATGTGGCTTTTATGGTGTATTTAATACACTGTAATCCCATGCACCCCTTCCACCACAGAAAAGGGTATATGGTTCAATCTTCCTTTTCTCGTCCTCCTCCTCCATCATATCAGATAATGTTTTAGAGGGCCACCAGCAGGCCCTCGCCCATAAAGTTTTAGATGGTCAGCTCAGCAGCAAACCCTCACCCTTAATTTTTTAGATGGTCAGATGAGCAGCAGGTCCTCTCCTCTAATGTTTTAGAAGGTCAGATCAGCAGCAGACCCTCACCCCTTATGTTTTAAATGGACAGATCAGCAGCAGACCCTCGCGCCTAATTTTTTAGATGGTCAGATCAGCAGAAGACCCTTACCCCTAATGTTGTAGATGGTCAGATCAGCAGCAGGCCCTCGCCGCTAATGTTTTAGAGGGTCACCAGCAGGCCCTTGCTCCTAATGTTTTTGAGGGTCACCAGCAGGCCATCAATCATCATTTTCCAAGGCTGTGTATGATGCCCTCCTTTATGTGTAATAATGGGTGTATTAGAGTGCAGGTTCTTTGTAATTTTTGGCAGCCCTTTCACTTAGGGCATAAGCTTTATGAGTGTAGGAGTCCCACTACCTGAACAATTGTACCACAATATGAATGAGACCCTCCTTTATGTGATATACAGGTTGTATCGGAGTGCCTCTTCCTTGTAATTTTTGGCATCGCTTGCACTTTATATACAAGTAAATATACAGGAAAAAATGTTTCATAACAATTTTTCCTCTAAAATCGATTTTATCTTTGGTTAGGTGCATATTATTGTTAGTCTGTAAAGTGGCAAACTACTCGGATAACATCATTCCTAGTTATATGTTCTAAAGCATTTTTTGACTTGCATTAGTGGGAAAAAAAGGGCTTATTAGCAGTTGTGTGGTGAAGTGAGAAAATGACAGCCCTTTTTGGCTTGTATTAGTGGCAAAAAAAATAAAAAATTGCCGTTCAGCAGTGCAGTTATATGTTCTAAAGCTCTTTTTGGCACATATTAGTTGCAAATAATATATATTATTTGCCATTCAGCGGTACAGTTATATGTTCTAAAGCCTTTTGTGGCATGTATAAGTGGTGTGGTGAGGTGAGAAAATTACAGCCCTTTTTGGCATGTATTAGTGGCCAATATATATTTGCGTTTCAGCGGTGCAGTAATATGTTCAAAAGCCCTTTTTTGCATGTATTAGTGGTACAAGGAAAGGATTTGCCGTTTTGTGGTGAAGTGAGAAAATTACAGCCGTTTTTGGCATGTATTAGTTGCAAAAATATATATATTTGCCTTTCAGCGGTGCAGTTATATGTTCTAAAACCCTTTTTGACATGTATTAGTGGCAAAAAAATATATATATTTGCCGTTCAGCGGTGCAGTTATATGTTCTAAAGCCCTTTTTTGTGTGTATTAGTGGCAAAAAAATATATATTTGCCGTTCAGCGCTGCAGTTATATGTTCTAAAACCCTTTTTTGCGTGTATTAGTGGTACAAAAAAAGTATTTGCCGTTTTGTGGTGAAGTGAGAAAATTACAGCCCTTTTTGGCATGTATTAGTGGCAAAAAAATATATATTTGCCTTATAGCGGTACAGTTATATGTTCTAAAACCCTTTTTGACATGTATTAGTGGCAAAAAAATCTATATATATTTGCTGTTCAGCAGTGCAGTTATATGTTCTAAAGCCAATTTTTGGATGTATTAGTGGCAAAAAAATATATATATTTTCCGTTAAGCGGTGCAGTTATATGTTCTAAAGCCTTTTGTGGTGTGTATAAGTGGAAAAAAATAAGGGCCTATTGGCCGTTCAGCTGTGCAATTTTAGGTTCTAAAGCCCTTTTTTATGTGTATTAGTGGGGGGGAGCTTATTAGCCGTTGTGTGGTGAAGTAAAAAAAAGATTTTCGGGTGTTTTAATTTCCTTTTTATTTATTTATTTTATCTAACAGTATATCAGACAGAGAAGTGCCAGGCCCTGCACAGGGGAGTGGCAGAGGCCTAAATGTTTCTGGTGCAGTCAGAGCTCGCAGCAGAGTAAGGGGGTGTGGCAGCAGGAGTCCCAGCAAGAGGCCTGAGCTCCCGTTGTCATGTAACGGTCGTGTCTTGACCAGCAACCCAGTGGTTCTTGAATGGTTGACTCGGTCATCTACTTTGTCCCAAGTGACATCAGACACCCCCAGCCAAGAGTAGGTGGGTTCGTCAGACACAACCCTTAGTTGGCATGGTCCGGGAGCAGGCCCTGTGCAATCACCTGTCCTCAAGCTGCCTCTGTCCTTTTCTGTTCCCTCAGTTAGAGAAGTTTTATATGCTATGGGCTCAGCTCCACTATACAGCGAGGACAAGCTACTAGAGGACAGTCAGCAGCTGCTAGCCAGCCAAGATGTGGAGACATCCGCCACTTCCCCCGGTAGGCAGGTAAGTAGTGTTGAGGAGAGTGGCAAAGGAGCTGTTGTTGCGAGCTTTCAGGCTCCTGACCCAGAGACCGTTGAGGAGGAAATCAGTGACAGGCAGACAGTACTCGATGATGATGTAGCTGATTACACTTGGGAGCGGGATGAATTTGGGGCATCATTATCATTACAAGAGGAGAGTGGTAGCTTGCCCATGAGGCAGCAGCAGAGCCAGAAAGTCGCTAGCGTAGCCAGGAGTTATGAGGGTGGCAGCAGTGGGAGGTTGGGAGGTGAACATGGCTATTTGTAGAATCTGTGGGCAGAAGGTAAAGCGTAGCCAGGGTGCCAATTTTAGCACCACAGCACTGGGGGAACATATGCAGCATCACCATAAAGTGGCCTGGGAGAACCGTGGCTCTGATATGGTGGTCCAGCCTGCCATAGCAACCGCTGCAGCACCCTGTGGCATTCACCCGATTTCAGGCAGTCAAGGCTCCACCACCTCAGCCGAAGGGAGCTTTCTGTCGTTCCCATCATCTGCTGGTCCTGATGCTCCTGCTCCTCCTCCTACTCCTAATCAGTCATTCTGTCAGCAATCGATCACAGAAGCGATTGCCAAGAGACAACAGTATGCGTGCACTTATCCAATGACACAAAAGCTGAATGTGCTCCTTGACAAGTTGCTGGTGCTGCAGTCCCTCCCTTTCCAAGTGGTGGAATCTGCATCTTACAGAGAACTGATGGCTTGTGCCAAGCCGAGGTGGAGAGTCCCAAGCCGTCATTTCTTTGCCAAAAAGGCAGTACCAGCCCAGCACAAGTATGTAGAACAGACGGTGGGCCAGTCCTTGAGCCTGTCAGTGTCTACAAAAGTGCACTGCAGCGCCGACATGTGGAGCCATAACTACGGTCATGGACAATACATATCTTTTACGGCCCACTGGGTGAATGTGGTTCCTGCACAGCCACACCATCAACTTGGCCAGGTGACGCCGCTTCCGCATCTACGTTCTCAAACCTTTGGTCTTGCAACAATGTCCTGCTCTGCCTCCTCATCCTACACTGTGTCCTCAGCCTCCACTGCAGGGACAATTCACAGTGCTCCTCCAGCATACTATATGTGCAGGGCACGGTGGTGTCATGCTGTTCTGCACCTGGTTTGGCTGGGGCGAACGGTGTCACACAGGGGAGGAAATGCTCCATGTCCTTCATCAAGAAATCGAATACTGGCTTTCTCCGCGACAACTCAAAATCAGAACCATAGTGAACGACAACTGAAAGAACATGGTGTCGGCGCTGCATCAAGGAGGGCTGAGCCATGCGCTCTGCATGGCACACATGTTCAATCTGGTTGTCAAGCGGTTCCTGAAGTCTTCCACCCATCTGCAAGACATCCTAAAAATGTCCTTTTGAGGAGGCTACGTTATTTGTCAGGACTACAGGACTACAGAATGAACAACGTCATTCCACTTCTTCATGTCCTGGAACAGATGCTGGTAAATCTGGCTGGTCAGGGGACTGGAGACGTGGCACCTAGATCTCACGGACACATGAGACTTGTGGGGGCTGAACTGGAAGAGGAGGAGGACATTGGAGCACAATCAATGTGTAGCAAATTGGGTTGTTTTTTTACAAAGGAGACAGGAGAGGTGGAGCAGGAGCAGCCAGATGAGCTACAGGGTGAGGAGGAAGATGAAGCAGAGGACCCAGACACACCGTGGCAGTATGCAGTAGAGATGGAGGCAAGGAGTCCCTCTGAGTCACTTGCACAAATGGCCCAAAGCATGCTCACTTGCTTGCTTAGTGACAGCCGAATTGTCACCGTTCGGCAGAGGGATGACTTTTGGCTCTCCACCTTGTTGGACCCTTGCTACCTGCCCAAAATGGGCGCCTTGTTTACACCCACTGAGAGGGAGGAGAAACTTAACTATTATAGAGACATCCTATGTAGTCAGTTGTCCGATGCATCATCCATTCTCTCGCAGGTCTGACCAGGTGGGCCCTTTGTGCTCTCGTTCCTCTGCCATGGCTGATGTGGCAGGGTGGGGGAGTAGGAGCAGTTCCAGCTCCATTAGCAGCAACTTGAGTCTAGAGTCGCTGATGAGCAGCTTTCTTCACCTGCCTAGTGAAGAAACTACTAACTAGCAGCAGCAGCAAGACCTGGAGCAGGTCCTGAACCAGCAGGTGGTGGCATACTTGGACAGCACCCTGCCACCCGACATTGAAGATCCGCTGGACTATTGGGAAGCCAAACTGGATTTGTGGCCGCAACTGGCAGTTTGCCCTGGAAAAGCTGTCCTGCCCTGCCACTAGTGTGGCATCAGAACGGGTGTTTATTGCGGCGGGGGCAATAGTTACCCCAACAAGAACTCGCCTGTCCCCCCAAAATGTGGAGAGACTGACCTTTGTCAAGATAAATCAGGCGTGAATCAGCCAGGATTTCCACCCACCAATGCCTAATGCAGATGACTAGATCATCCATGTTGTCACACCAACACTTTGACAGAAGAGACCAGTTTCTTCTGGCTACCTGCCTCAGCTACTATTCTAATGCTGCCACCCGCCTGATGCCAAGTGCTCCTTCTTTCACCCACCATCTTCAGCTGGTACTGGTATTGCCACCCACCTGCACACTCTGTCACTGGGTCACTATATGGTCTCCTGATGCTGCCACCTCCAACACTATGTCACCTTGCAACTATGTGATCTCCTGATGTGGATGTTACCTCCACACTATGTCACCTTGCCACTCTGTGGTCTCCTGATGCTGCTGCCACCTCCACACTATGTCACCTTCCCAGACTGTGGTCTCCTGATGCTGCTGCTACCTCAAAACTATGTCACCTTGCCACTCTGTGGCCTCCTGATGCTGCTGCTTCTGTCACCTCCACACTATCATTGTGGTACCCTGTGGCATCCTCCTGATGCTCCTTCCACGACCTCCACACTGTGGCCTACTGATGATTCTGCTGCCACCTCCACACTCTGTCATTGTGCCACCTTGTGGCCTCCTCCTGATGCTGCTGCCACCTCCACACTGTCAATGTCCCACCCTGTGGCCTCCTCCTGATACTGCTGCTGCCGCCAACTTCACACTCTGTCATTGTGCCACTCTGTGGCCTCCTTATGCTGCTGCTGCCACCTCCTCACTGTCATTGTGCCACCCTGTGGCCTCCTCCTGATACTTCTGCTGCCACCACCTCCACACTCTTTTATTCTGCCACTCTATTGCCTCCTGATGCTGCTGCCACCACCTTCACACTCTGTCATTGTGCCACTCTGTGGCCTCCTGATGATACTGCTGCCACCTCCACTTTCTGTCATTGTGCCACCCTGTGGCCTCCTCCTGATGCTGCTGCCACCTCCACACTGTCATTGTGCCACCCTGTGGCCTCCTCCTAATGCTGCTGCAGCCACCTCCACACTCTGTCATTGTGTCACTCTGTGGCCTCCTGATGATACTGCTGCCACCTCCACACTCTGTCATTGTGCCACCCTGTGGCCTTATCCTGATGCTGCTGCCACCTCCAAACTCTGTCATTGTGCAACTTTGTGGTCTCCTCATGCTGGTGCTGCTGTCACCTCCATACTGTCATTGTGCCGCCCTGTGGCCTCCTCCTGATGCTGCTGCCGCCACCTCCACACTCTATCATTGTGCCACTCTGTGGCCTCCTGGTGCTGCTGCCACCTCTACACTGTCATTGTGCCACTCTGTGGCCTCCTCCTGATCCTTCTGCTGCTGCCACCTCTATACTCTGTCATTGTGCCTTTCTGTGGCCTGCTGATGCCACCTCTACACTGTCATTGTGCCACTCTGTGGCCTCCTCCTGATGCTGCTGCAACCTACAGACTCTGTCATTGGGCCACTCTGTGGTCTCCTTATGCTGTTTACACCCCACCACTATGTCATAGAGCCACTCTGTGGACTTATCATGCTGTTCCCACCCTCCCCACTTTATGACTGGGCCACTATTTTCCCTTTCGGCCTGGCTGATATCATCACTTATTTGACCCTTCTTTTGATCTGTCAGAAGGAAGGAAAAATGAGACACACAATGGATCCTGTCTATGTAACAGCTGTAAGGCCTGCATGATATGGTCCCTATTTTGCATCAGAATTGGCTTCTGATTTGGTAGCAAAAAGCAGGAGTGGGTACAAAACACAGAAGACATGCAAATATTTCATTCACGTGTCATCTCTGTTTGGGATCCACTCCTTTTTTTTGGGCATTAGCAATACTAATGGATTACTGACCAAATGCTGACCGAGTGAAGGCGGATGCTCCACAGACAGGATCCGTTTTTTGTGGGTTATTGTTCTAACGGATCAGAAGAAGGGCAAAATAATCAGTGACGTCAACACAAGCTTACTGCTGATACCCACTCCACTCGGTCGGGGGGGGGGGGCTCTACTTGTATAAGCAATTAATAGAACAGGTTCTGTAGACATCTATGCGGAATCAGCTGCCGTAGATGCAAAAGGAGTGCGCTTCTTCTTGACGCTAACATTGACCTGTAAGGCTGAGTTCACACTTGAGTTATTTGGTCAGTTTTGGCCCTGTAACTGCCAAAATAAGTGAAGTGTGCAGTGATTCTAAGAGCGACGCCTGTCATCTGCATGTCATATTGACTCACAGTATTGTTTCACTACCACAGCAGACTCCCTATGCGTGTTACTGCAAGGCACAGTGTTCTACACCACTATAAAGGCTCTCTGCAGCCAGGATTTTTTTAACGCGATTAGCCACAAAAAAATTTGGTTCAAACCAAAACAAAAACAGTAAATTCAGTGAACCGGCTAAATCAAATTTTTTAGATATGCGCTCATCTCTAGTGACAAATGAATTCGTAACAATTTTAATCACTTTAATCAAATTTTTCAAAACTTTGCTTACCTCTACCAATACCAAGCACAGCCACTATACAATGTATGGCGCTGTGCTGTGTATGCTGTGAGGAGGCCATATAACTCTACCGAGTGTTGAAGCCCCGTTAAACAGCTGATCACCTGGTCGGAGTGCCGGGTCCCCACCAATCTGATATTGATGACCCTTCCTGAGGATAGGACATCAATACTGTTCTTCCAGGAAACTCCTTAATGAAAGTGTATTGCAATTTGCAAGGTTGAAAGAGGACCTTTTCTGACATGAATATTTTAGTAACTAATGTATTCATATGACTTTATGTTGTACTGTCACTGAAAGCACTATACATCACATAAAATCCTTTACTCCATTCTTCCTGCATAGAGCCTTTGTCACTTATATACTTATTAATCATCATATAGCGTGAGTAAAGTCCCCGTCCCTGTTGGACCAAATGTACTGTATCTTACTACTCCTATGCAAATTTAATTACAGGCAACATGACAGTCAGTGACTGAAGATATATTTGTACATTATATATTGATTTAAGATATCTATTGTATATTAACGCTGCAATATATTACTGATTATTTGGCATTTATGTTACTGGTTTCTTCCAATATGGCAAAGGGGCCGTTGGCTCCCATCAGGCACCAGGGCCCAGTACGACTGCTACCACTGCCCATCCTGTAGCTGTTGTGCTGTCCATTGGGTTAGACATAGACAAGCAAGCTGACCCTCCTACAGAATGAAAAAAGCAGCCATAGCTGTCTGCATAAAGAAACTCTAAAACGCTTCATAAAATGCTATCATTTATACATTATTGATATGAGGAAATTGGACTATTATCTGTTATAACTGCACAAGAACAAACCAAGAAGAGTAATAGCTAGTATGTTATATTTTATTACATGCATTATATACATTTGCTGCACACATTTCAAGAGTGCATACAGTAGTTTAAAAATAATTTTTTATTGAAATAACACATTTTGGTCTAAATGTACTGTTGGAAAATGGCAGACGTGCTGCATTATTAAATGGTCTGTCTAGAAACACATTATTTTAGAAGCACATTGCCTTTAGCACAGTGTTTGGTTTGATAAATATCTATCTTATGCAAGCAGAAGTTATTTTTTTATTAAATATAATGCAACAAAAGAAATAGAAGACCTGTACACTGCATGTCATTCTAAGATAATATTTCATCTGCAGTATCTGAAATTTTAAATTGAAAAGAACCAATTTCTGTCTTTTTTAAGTTATTACTAATTAAAAGGTATAGTACCTATCATCTACATAATGCTGTCCTGAGTAACAGATATTCCGATTTTTGTAGTCTGAACCACGTCTTCTATTGTAAAGTAATTTCTGAGAATGTACTGTATAATAATAGCACTGAAGAGTCAAGCATTGTCAGAGAAGAGTCTGGCTTATTCATGAGCTTCTGCTCCTCTTGTCCACATGATGATTGACATATTTATTCTATGGAAGGGCTTTAGGCTCATGTATAAGTCAAAACTTTCTCTGGCTCTTCTCTAGTGCATGCTACCCACATTATACAATAGAAACCACTTTAAAACCACTGTTAAAATCTAACACTGTCAGATACCACTAAAATATTGTAAGAACCACATACATGGCAGATCATATACTGAGTGAAGAAAATAAACCAAAACAATTGTTTTACCTGACTTTTTTTTATATTTTTATCTAAAAAAAACAATAGATCAGCTACTACACTGAAAAAAAAGTGCATTCCCACCTCAGATTTTCCTGACTGAATACTGAGAGGAATACTTGTCTTATTCAGCAGCCAAATTGGTTGGAGTAACATAAACAGCAAAGCAGACCATGCACTGTTTCTAGTTATGAATGCAGGTGGCAGAGAAAGCCTACCACAGCCCACTTGACTGTTTCCCAGAACTAAAACCACATTGCTAGCAGAATAAGAAGAAAATACTGATCTGAAAAATAAATGTCTGATATAGGAATGTTCCTTTATATTTCAGGAAGATTCACAGACATCAATGAGAGGAGCTATGCATTTGTACAAAGCCTGGGTGACTACATGATCACTCCATAAGGCCTCTTTCACATGGGCGTCATGGTTTTGGGCCAGATAAGATGTGGGTGCGTCGCGGGAAAATGCACAATTTTTCCGCGCGAGTGCAAAACATTGCAATGCGTTTTGCACGCGCGTGAGAAAAATCGGCATGTTTGGTACCCAAACCTGGACTTCTTCACAGAAGTTCGGGTTTGGGTTAGGTGTTGTGTAGATTGTATTATTTTCCCTTATAACATGCTTATAAGGGGAAATAATAGCAATCTTAATACAGAATGCATAGTACAATAGGGCTGGAGGGGTTAAAAAAATATTTAACTCACCCTAATCCACTTGTTCGCGCAGCCCGGCTTCTCTTCTGTCTTCTTCTTTGAGGAATAGGACCTTTGATGATGTCACTGCGCTCACCACATGGTCCATCACATGATCTTTACCATGGTGGTGGATCATGTGATGGACCATGTGATGACCGGAGTGAGGTCACCACAGGTCATTTTCCTACTTCACAGCAAAGATGAAGACAGAAGAGAAGCTGGGCTGCGTGAACAAGTGGATTAAGGTGAGTTAAATTTTTATTTTATTTTTTTTAACCCCTCCAGCCCTATTGTACTATGCATTCTGTATTAAGAATGCTAATATTTTCCCTTATAACCATGTTATAAGGGAAAATAATAATGATTGGGTCCCCATCCCGATCGTCTCCTAGCAACCGTGCGTGAAAATCGCACCGCATCCGCACTTACTTTCGGATGCTTGCGATTTTCACTCAGCCCCATTCACTTCTATGGGGCCTGCGTTGTGTGAAAAACGCACAAAGTAGAGCATGCTACGATTTTCACACCGCTCATGTGCACAGCCCCATAGAAATGAATAGGTCCAGATTCAGTGCGGGTGCAATGCGTTCACCTCACGCATTGCACCCGCGCGGAAATCTCGCCCGTGTGAAAGAGGCCTAAATGCTAAAAATTGTAACAAAAGCTGTAGAGAATAATACAAACAAATGAAATACAATAATAAAATTAAGAGTTTACAGCAACGGTAGGTTTTGATAAGGTATATTACTGGCTAGCAGCGTTTTAAAGATGCTAAAGGCTCAGACAGACCATTCATAAAACCACATTTCAAAGTTAGCTTTCTAGAAATGTATTTTTTTTTACTGAAAACTTCCAGGAATTGAATAAGCAAGTCAGCATGTTTCTGCTGTCTCATAGAAGATCTATATGAAATTGTCAGATTTCATTGTGGTTATCTTGAGTCTCTCACTTCCCCATGTCATCCATGTAATATCAAGAATCTGAAATTTATAGTCAGCATATCGAAGAGTTACTATTGCATTTATATAATTAGAACTGACATGGCATGTTTAATGGTGGATCTCCTTACAAAATATTGAAATGAAGCCTCTTCAGGTCAAAATTGTCCAAAATATTTTTTACTTTTCGACCATGTCAAACTGATCAAGATGTTCTTTTCTAGTGACCACCAGGTTACTTCTTTTTGGAGCTAAGTTTTAAGTTTTCTCCATTTTAAGGACTTGAAAAATAAAAGGAAGTTAGATCTTTAGAAATATTTTTTTTATTATTCCCTTGTTATTAATGGCTATTGTAACAAATGAATACATATGCAATGGTTTGCACTGGGTACATAAAGGTTACATAGGTTTCAGTCACACGTAGGTCGCTAGTGCCTGAGGAGTCCATTGTAATATTAGTAGTTGCCAGCATTATAAATGGCAAGTGTTAGATGTATTGGAGAGCTCTGTTACAAATTTTATGTTGGGA